>NC_064425.1:13075000-13379166 GCF_023375975.1 Astyanax mexicanus | reverse complement strand
ATGCTAACTGGCTAGCATTAGTAAGCGAGCCATTCTAGTATGCTTCTTTGGCGGTGCTGTTCTACAAGGCACTTCGCAGTACCGGTTTTAATTTGAACTGGATGAACCGCTATACCACCTAGCACTGTATTGACCCACATATAGCTAACCCCTTCCCCTTCCCCGGCCATTGTGCTCTGATAGGATGTACACAGATGCTGTTGGCTCTGACCATCAAAGTCTTCACACTCCACCCCACCCCCTCCTCCGTATGGCTGTTGGTATGGTTTGAGTTTCAGATGTATGCATATGTTCTGTCTGCTGCTCTGCGTGTCTGTCTGAAGCCTAGCCACGCCCCCTATATCAGCTATACACTCACATAGCAGTCCTTATACTTACTGTAAACCAACACCAGCTGCACACACACACTGGAGCACATGGCCTAGCAGCACATATAGAGCTATACAGCACCAAGGCCTTTCTCAGTGTTACTGAAGAGTTAAGGGCAACTGGTGTTCCACATCAATGCTGTTAATTGAATGTCAGTTGTGAGGGTTAAAACAACATATTAATTGGACACGGCATGCTGGTTTGGTGTTTAGAAACACATAGCAAGTATAACATGGTCCTTCCAATGTTCTTATCAGATCTTTTCATCATTGAGTTCATTTACATGCAATCAATAATCTCTTCATAATGTTAAAATATTTATTTATATATTTAATTCATTTTTGAGTACATGTAAACACACTGATTGATATAATTGTATTGGCCCAAATCCAGTGTTTATCTTTGGCTTTTCACACTAGCTTTTTAACGTGACCCATAGCTGACATCTGTCTAAACAGTGCACTCTGTGTAACTGACACACACATGCATTAAAACAGCCACGCTTCATGTGAAGTTTCAGATTCATCTTTTCTATAATCCCAGGAGCTAAATAGCGTTTAAGCTTGCTGTAAAAAAAAAAAAAAACATTATTTAGCTATAGACATGTCTTGGTTTTGTGTTCTTGGTCTCTTTTAATGTAAAAAAAAGCTATTTATTTCCTTTTGATGGTACAAATGCAACACTTTTTAATGTGAAACATATCTGACATCTGTCTAAACTGTTTGCTCTGTGTAACTGACACACATGTAAAACAGCCGCACTTCTCGTTAAGTTTTGGATTCGTCTTTGTCCAAATCATAGGAGCTAAACAGAGTTTGAGCTTGCTGTAAAAAAAAAAGAACACGTTATTTAGTATATATTAATTAGTATCTTAATTTGTTTTAAATACTCGCTGACCACTGGTCCAGTCAGTCACACTGTGGAGGGTGTGGGAGGGGACTGAGGGGATTCCGGGAGGAGAATTTGGGCACTGAAGCCCCCTGGGGGTCGGACCAGCTGCTGCTCGTCAGGGCTAGTGAGAAACGTGTGTGGTCAGCTTACACAGATCAAAAGGAACTTCGTTACCCCATAAGAGAAATCGCTGATTCTGCTTTTGGTATTTCTTTGAGATGTTTAAACTCTTTAAAGTGTTACTAAGAGTGTAATTAGGAAGGAAGTATGGAAATTTGTGTTTGGTAGATTTGGTATTTATTTGTTGTAGCAATGCTTCTTGTCAATAAGTCTTATACTGTTTGAAAGTCTGTTAATTTCTCTATTTTAAATGATAATGGATATTTTCACGATAACGATACTCTTGGAGATAATGGAGATATGACAAAACACTGAATTTAAAAAAGAATACACTACTGCAACAAAATGAAAATGAAATTTTATAGTTGCATACTATATGATATCGCACCCCACTAACTGAGATATTAAAAATACAAGAATTTTGTCAGATTTGTTAGTCAATGATCCAGAATGTCATGATACTAATAATAATGCACTCCATATATCTCCATATATCCAGGATTAAAGTATAATTAATGATAATGGACAGATAATATTAATAATATTATGGGAAATTGGAACAGTGTGGTTAATTTTTTTTTTTTTTTTTTTTTAGTAGTACCCTGATAATTAGAAGTGGGTGATATGGCACTATATTTCAGGGTATAATATCGTTCACGCTATTCAAAAATGTTTGCGATGTTATCACATCCAATACGATAAAGCACACCCCTAGTTGTGCCCATTACATTTTTGCCAAATCTTTTTTGCCAATACTAAACAGATTATTTTGCTGTTGACTCGTTTGGTGTTTGAGGATCTTCTTTGGGTATCATCTTTTTTTTCTGATGTATCTGTGTGTCTGTGTGTGTGCTGTATGGGTTGGGATCTGTTCTCTGTGTTATCAGATACAGAGCTGAAAAGCTTGTAAAGCTACAGTGCTACAGAGAGAGAGAGCTGAATAAACCTCAGTTCTTTATGCTGCTGGAGCGACACGTCAAACACATAGCCTCTTATCTCACCCTGAGACTGTAGGCGGCCACAGGTCGGCCCTTTGTTTCTCAGTACAGCGGCGCAAGAGTGTATGTGTGTGTGTGCGCGATGGATGTGTGTGAAAAGCAGTTTACACACGCTTAGCAACCACATAAAGAGCTGATGCATGGCTTCACGTGGAGAGGCAGACAACCCAGAGATGTAATCTGGCTGTATCAGAGAGGCTGGGAGGACGAGAGCGACAGATTCCATTTCTCTTCCCGTGGGCCACGGCTGGAGGGCTTACAGCACCTACCCCGCCTCGCTGTTATCAGCCCCAGATCTGTGTGGCTGAAGCTCTGCTACGACTCCAGATTGCTTTTCCTAAAGGGAACTGCTAGCTGTGACTGTTGCAACAGCATCAGTTTGGTATTTTTGTCTCATAGTGGACAGTAGAAAACATCTGGATGTTGTGTGGACTGCATTCTTGATTGTGACATCACAGTATCAGTGCCATCACATCATGAATCATGAATGGGTTGCCATATGTAACATGTATCTTTAACATGTATTAATTGTCACATGTGACTGTGATTTGTGGCCATGTGTGACTGTGTTCTTGGTTGTGACATCACAATAGCTACGTCACAACTTCAACATGAATAAGAGATCATGTGATGTGATTGCTTTCTTGATTGTGACATCACAGTATCAGTGCCATCACATCATCATGAATGGGCTGCCATATGTAACATGTATCTTCAACATGTATCACTTGTCACATGTGACTGTGATTTGTGGCCATGTGTGACTGTGTTCTTGGTTGTGACATCACAATAGCTACGTCACAACTTCAACATGCATGAGAGATCATGTGATGTGATTGTGTTCTTGATTGTGACATCACAATAATAATGTCATCCCTTTAATGTAAATGATTGTAGTTTTGTGTAAACTGCGATCTTGATTGTGACATCACATTAACAAAGCCATTACATCACTATAATTCAGTTGTCATGTGCAACTGCGGCATTAATTGTGACATCACCATACAAATGCCATCAATTCAACATGAATTGGTGGTTATGTGTGACTGTGTTCTTGGTTGTGACCTCATACTAACAATGCCATTCCATCAACATAAGTGAAGCATCACGTGTGACTGCATTCCTGATTGTGACATCACTAGAATCACAATAGAATCACTTTATTTAGTATTAGTCATTGCATATGACAATCTTGGTTATGACATCACAATAACAGCACTGTGATTTAAACTTGAATTGTTGTACATGTACCTGTGAATGTGCTCTTGATTGTGCCATCACTTAAACATGCTTTGGTTGTGACATCACAATAACAATGAATTAATGCAGTAATCAGTAATCACCTTTGACTGTGTTTTTGAGTGACACCACAAGAACCATTACTTAAACATAAATGTGGTAATGTTGTGTGAAATGCATTTCTGATTGTGATATCACAATAATAACAATAGCATGGTTTTAACTTGAATTGGATGTAGTATGTGATTGTGCTCTAGACTGTGACCTCACAATAACAGTGCCACCAATTCAAAATGAATCAGTGGACATATGCGACTTCATTCCAGATTGTGACATCACAATCACAATACTATGGTTTTAAAATAAATTGTTGTAATGTGTGAATGTGTTGTTCTTGATTGTGACATCACAGTAACAATGCCATCAATTGGTCAGTGGTCATGTGTAGCATCATTCTAGGTTATGACATTGCACAGTAACAATGCATTAATCACATTTGACATTCTTATTGACATCACAATAACAGTATTGTAAAGGAGCAGATGCCTGTTTTTCTTGAGATAACTGCTGTCTATGTGGATTCAGTGTCGATACAGTTTTTATTTTCAGTGTTTTTTAGATTGTACAATAGCCTCTATCTGTATGGTGGAGAAAGGAAGTGACTCTGAGTAATATCATGCCTTTCCTCTGATTATTCCTGTGTCTTTCCTTCTCCTTGCTTTGCTTCTTCTACATCACAGGAAATGCATAATCACCAACACTGCTGCGTTATCCTTGTAATTTTCCACCGCTGTGTCTGTTGATGTTTCTAATTAACGCTTGTAGTCTGAAAGTTCACAGCTGAAAGTAGGTTGAAGCTCCTATGGGTTTCCTTTTTTTCCTGCTCAAAAGTTAAACACTTAAGATAGAAGCCAGCAATGCTCAGTCAGCTCCATCTGTAAGCATTTTTCCTAGAAGTTTAGGTCACCAGCGCGAAGTTTGGACGCCCCTGTCCTTTTTAGGTAGCAAAAACAGTGAAGCAATTCTTTTCTCGAGCCGAGATCTGATTGTGCGGTTTAATGCGTTTACCGTTACATGGACTAGCTCATACTTTCACTGGAATGAAGTCAGAGCTGGAATGGACAGGCTGAGATTGTTCTCACAGAAAACCCAAGCCTTTCATATACTGCCACCTAGTGGTACATGTATCTTATTATATATACATACATATAGTCAAGTTTCCAAATAATGCTTTCCATATGAAAACACTCTGAAGTTCCTCTCAAGCCTCTCACATTCAGAGGGATTACACAACGGGGAAATAGGATCATCCTATCATGTGAAAGTGAGACACGGTCTGTCTGTGAAGAACGTGGTCGAGACAGGAGCAGGAAGCCTGAATTTCTAGAAAGCACACATTGTATTCCTGAAGAACAGAAACTCTGGATGTCTGGAGTTTCCATAACCAGCTCTACCAAACCGTGAGTCGAGCACACGCTGTTCTCCTGTTATAATTAATGGTATGTCCTGATGGGATCAGTGTGCTGTCAGGTTTCCTCTGTCCGGGATTACAGGGGTCGTCCGGAGCTGTTAAGAGGAGAAAGGTGGAAGCGGGTCTGCAGGAAAAGAGCTGTAAAACACATAAAGAGCAGGAAGTGAGCTGGCTTTACTCTGCAGCTCTGTCTCAGTGTGTGTTTAGAAAGACCTCCAAGCATTATGTTGATCCAATTGATCAGGCATTAACTTGTTCAGTTAAAAATATATATTTTTTATACATATTTAAAGTATTTCCACATTTTTCACAATATAGTGGAAAGTACAGTATCATGCAAAAATTGTACATTGTAAATTGTACATATTACTCTATGTAAATCATTATTGTAAGTCGCTTTGGACAAAAGCGTCTGCCAAATATAATGTAATGTCCTGATATATTTACAGTATAACTTTATTTTGATGGTACATTATTGATGCCTCATAGATGCTCATTCAACATTCAACTAAATTCAACTTCTCTGTAGACACTAACCCTACACCTAACACTAAGTTTTTATTTGTATATTTATTTTTAAAAAATGTAATCAGATTTTCTACATTTTCTAATTTCCCCAATTTAGCTAGGCTGATTGTACTCAGCTGAATGGGTTGTTGTGGCATCTCAAATCACTAGTGATTCCACAACACAAGGAGGGTGAGGACTAGCACATGCCTCCTCCGATACATGTGAAGTCAATCACTGCCTCTTTTTGAACTGCTGCTGATTCAGCATTGCCGAGTAGCATCACAGCGCGCTCGGAGGAAAGCGCATCAACTCGGTTCCGATACATCAGCTCACAGACGCCTTGTGCTGATCCACATCACCCCCTAGGAGTAGTGAGGGGAAAGCATGCCATCTATCTATTTAAACAGGGCAAGACCATCTGTTCTTTCTCGTGGCTCTGGCAGCTGATGATAAGCTGCATGACCAGGATTCAAACCAGCGAACTCCCGATCATAGTGGCAGTGCTTTAGACCTCTGGACCCCAGGGTGGTACACTAACTAGATGACCTCCAGAAAAACAAATCTGCTTACATTAAAATTTTAAGGACTGAAATGTATAAAGTTTCCTGTACCTGTAATTTTTTTCTAACGTTAGTGTTTAGTGTTTTACCTGTTAGAACCTGTATATAAGCTACACTTTAGTCCTTCACTCTCAGAGCTACAGTTTATTATAATTTTTAACATCAGTTTCATTGGTCCTACAGTAAAACCCTGTGGAACTCCACAAGATCTGCTCTATCAACCAACAGTCACCAACAGTTCACTACAGTTTCTGCACTACAGTTAATAGATAAATAAGGTAGTAAACACTGTAGTTCACTGATGATTCTCTTGTAGTTTATTAAATCCTGATTCTGAGTTTCTTAGTAGTACTACTTACCATAGTACTAACTTACACAAATCTATAATTACTGTAAAATGGATTAAAGGTGCTACTTGGTGGAAGTTTGAGTTTGGTCTTTGGTGGTAAATGGTCTAAAAAGTTTGAGAATCTGTGAGTTCTGCAGAGGTGTGACCCTGTTCTATGCGATATGATTGGAGCGTCATACGCATACTTAATACCATCTCTTAAACATTTATTTTTGCATGCATTTACACACGCTTTCTCTCCAGTCCGCCCACCGCTCACACTCTTTATCCGAGTTGTATTCTGGCTGCTGTGTAGCGTCTCAGATCCGCTCAGAGGGAGGTGGTGTTTTTCTACCCCCTCCTGCCTCGCCAGACCCATGCAGAGCTCAGCTGGGTGGGTGGATGGGTGAGCAGCCCTGCAGGAGCAGAGGGAAGAACTCTGTAATAATGAGAGATATCACTCTGCCCTGTGAACGCCGGCTCACTGCTGAGGCTTTCATCAGCAAACATTTAACAAATCAAAGATAGCTTTGATTGTTGCTCATCAAAACTTGCTTGCTAACTTCTGAATGTGCATCCAAAAGAACCAATCAGGAACCAGCTGCCCTCTCTGCAGGGCATCTACCACCATCACCACAGGGTCCAAAATACTCTGTGAAGCATTTAGGTGCTCTTATCTAGGGAGCTGTTAACTTGTGGTATCTGAAGCTGGTACCTGATTAAACTTATCCTGTACAACAGGATACTTAGTTTATTAGTTAAGTAGTTCTTGCTATAATATGGATTAAAACATTACATAAATAGAGCTATTCACTGTATACCAACTCTACCTCTTCACAACTTTACAAATCATGCTCTCAAACACATTAAGAGACAAAAAAAAAAAGTTCAGCACAGCTGTTAACTGAAAGCCTGAATTCCAGATGACTCTACCTCTTATAGCTGAATTAGAATATCCAACCAAGATGTGCAAAGCTGTCATCTAAGCAAGAGGTGCTACTTTAAAGGAAGTAAAATATAAAACACATTTTGGTTTGTTTAACACTTTTTTTTCTTTTCATAATTTGAATGACTTAGAAGTTTGTACTTACTATATATGTGCCAATAAAATATAAACTGAATATATGAAAAATATGTAAACAAATGTATTATTTCTAACGTATAAAATTAGAAAATAAATAAACTGCACCCTTTGAGTGCCTTTTATTGTGGCCCAAGGTACACCTGTGTAATAATCACTATGTCTAATCAGCATCTTGATATGCCACACCTGTGACTGGTGGATGGTTTATCTCAACAAAGGAGAAGTGCTCACTAACGCAGAGAAAAAGGCCTTTTGTGTACATAGAAATAGTCTTAAATCTTTCAGTTCAGTTCATCAAAAATAGGATCAAAACCAAAAGTGTTGCATTTATATTTTTGTTCAGTGTATAAATATCAGTTGCACAGGGATATCCAATTGACAGTTTACTCTATATACAGCTCTGGGAAAAATAAGACCACTTCAGGTCCTGAATCAGTGTGATTTAGCTATTTATAGGTAGATGTTTGAGTAAAATAAACATTGATGTTTTATTCTATAAACTATGAACTTAATTTCTGTCAAATTCCAAATAAAAGTATTGTCATTTACAGCATTTATTTGCAGAAAATGAGAAATGGCTGAAATAACAAAACAAGTTTTAATAGTTCAGAAATCAATATTTGGTTGAATAACCCTGGTTTTTAATCACGGTTTTCATGCATCTTGGCATGTTCTCCTCCACCAGTCTTACACACTGCTTTTGGATAACTTTATGCCACTCCTGGTGCAATAATTCAAGCAGTTCAGCTTGATTTGATGGCTTGTTATCATCCATCTTCCTCTTGTTTATATTCCAGAGGTTTTCAATTTGGTAAAATTAAATAAACTCATCATTTTAAAGTGGTCCTTTTTCCAGAGCTGTACAGCTATTTATTTGTAAACTGTATGTTTTGTGTGAGTAATTGATTGTATTTATTCATATTTCTGCTTTGTTTGCAGGACGACATGAGTGACTCGCTGCGAGATTACACCAACCTGCCCGAGGCTGCACCTCTGCTGACCATCCTGGACATGTCTGCTCGTGCCAAATACGTCAAAGACGTGGAGGAGATCACGCCGGCTGTGGTGGAGCAGTTTGTCACTGACTTTCTGGCTGAGAAGCTCAAACCAGAGCCCATTTAACGCAGAGCAGAAAGCCTGGACAGCACTACACCTCCCTCCAGACCCCTGACCTTCAGCCCCCTGACCTCCGGACCCCTCTCCCCGCTCTTCCAGTGAGACTGTTTAAAAGAGAAGCCTCACTTTGTACTGATATTATCCCCTCTTCCCCTTTTTTAAAACAAAATCTCCCACCCTTCTTCCTGGAGTCGTCGTTCTCCTCATTCTCCTGCTCCTCCTGCTCTCCTGTGGTGCCTTGCGTTTACATCCTGGATGATAAAAATCTGGTTAAAAAAAACTCAGATATTTTTTTGGCATTCATAGAACTTCATAGCATAGATGAAACCCTTCACAGCTGCGGCAGATTGTTTTGGTTATTCAGAGCAACTTTTTATTGCTTTTATTTGATTAGTAAAAATTATACAGCTTTTATTTTCAGATATCGTTTTAAAGAAGAATAAAATATAACATAAGAGAGTCGTATGGTTGAGATAAACAGTGCACATTTCTTTTGCAGCTCCTTCACCTGATCACCTGATTCTCCTCACTAGGCTGTAGTTCTCTCCTTATGGGTGCTGATTATTATGATGATTATTATGCACATGTGGACAAACTGATACTGATATCTCTGTTTAAAAGAAAAAAACAAAAGTCTATTCTTTTGCGTGGCAGCCGTTTTTATGCAGTTACTTTTATTCATCCAGAACCTTGTTGATACTTGATGTGATGATGATGATGTATTAAGACTGATTGTTTTCCATCTCCAGACACATTTTTTTAAGTGGATTTTCTGTGAAGGTCCCCTCTATTAAAGCAGTTGGCAGATGCTGACGGCACAGAATAGCATTATTAGCACGTTTCCATACTAAATGTAGAGGCGCTTTAGAGCGTGCACAGCTTCAGTCTCTCCTTCGTTGTGTTTCTGATGAGCCTAGGCCATTAAAACTCACTGTCTAGCTCTGGTTTCTGCTCTTGTATTTAACACACTCCTCATTTTACTGACTTCTTATGGTGTATTTATTCTTCACCAAATGCAATATGTCTGCAAAGCAAGTAGACACAAAAGGCAGTTTTTAAATAAAACTTTTTATTATTAAAGGAGAAAAAAAATCCAAAACTACATGGCCCTGTGTGAAAAAGTGTTTGCCCATTAGCAAGGCCTCTTCTTATGGTCGAGTCATGAACCCTGACATTAACTGAGGCAAGTGAGGCCTGCAGTTCTTTGGATTTTGTTGTGGGGTCTTTTGTGATCTCTTGAATGAGTCGTCGCTGCGCTCTTGGGGTAATTTGGTTCGGCTGGCCACTCTTGGGAAGGTTCACCACTGTTCCATGTTTTCGCCATCTGTAAATAATGGCTCTTACTGTGGTTCTCTGGAGTCCCAAAACTTCAGAAGTGGCTTTATAACCTTTTCCAGGCTCATAGATCTCAATTACTTTTTTTTCTTTACATTTTCCTGAATTTCGTTGGATGTTGTCATGATGTCTAGTTTTTGAGTATCTTTTGGTGGACTTCCACTTTGTCAGGCAGTTTCTATTTAAGTGATGTCTTAATTGAGAACAGGTATGGCAGTAATCAGGCCTGGGTGTGGCTAGAGAAATTGAACTTTTTTTTTCCCTTAGTGATAAAAAAAAAAACCCTTCCTTTCCCTTTCCTTTTGTTTTCATTTTGTGTTGTCTTTGACTCATATTTGTTATTTTAATTATCTCAAACATTTAAGAGTGACAAACATGCAAAAATATAAGAAATCATAAAGGGGCAAACACTTTTTCCACACCACTGTATTGTGATCGTGTTATTGCTGCAATTGTATAGGCTATTGCAGCACTGAAATCAAAGAAGGCTGACTATGAATGAGATGTCTAACTTATTACAGTGTTATTTTACTGTGTACTCATATCATAGTTCATAGTATCATAGTCTATTCATTCATATTGCACAAACAATAGATTAAAACAAAATTCAAGCAATCAATGATAATATACTATACTTTAGCTGTCCAATAAAAAAAAATTATCTCCAAAACAGCAATTTTCCAGAAGAGATATATAACCTTCTTATATTTCAATGGACTATAATGGAAGTCAGTGTAAAAATAGTTTTCAGGTCATTTTGGAGAATTTCCTCAAGATATTTTGACACTGTGTAAGGGACAATTAAAATAGTAAAATATGGACATACTTGTTTTTCATTGGACAGTGCCATTGAAATTCATTAAAAGCCTTTAGATAGAACAGTTACTGTTAATATATGGAAATATTTTACAAGTCAAAAAAATATAGCAGACTTAAAGCAGCATTATATGCATTTATATATTTCTATTTAATGACTGTAGAAAGGGTGCCCTTTTCCGACAGCAGATTATTGTGAAAACTTCACTTTAGGCCTCAAGTACCTTGAGGACTCTGGGCTTTTCCTTCAGACACTGTACCCATGATTTCCAAATGAAATGGTGGTCACTGATGGTTTGAGGATGACGAGCTTTATGGAGATACTAGGGATTTTATTTTCCAGCAGGACTTGGCAGACTCTCCAAACTGCCAAAAGTACCAACTGGTCTTCTATAATATTCTAATTTTATAATATTCTAACTTGTTTGAGATGCATCTGTAAACTGCACAGCCCAAAATGAATCAATTGGAGTAGAGAACAAAAAAAGAACTATTTTCACATTATTTGTTATTCTTTACACTTTTATTAAATATTAACTCTATAATGAGCTATAGTGTAGCCACTCAGCGGCGTGTTGCAGATCGTACAGGTCTTCTGCTGGATTTCTGAACCAACTTCATCAGTTGTCTCCTACCTTCAAACAGTAGAATACTAGCAGTCATTGCTGAATTCAGACATTCCACTCCTGGAGCCATCGGAACAAACAGTTTATGACCCCTGGTTTCCTCGGCCAGCTCGAGAGCTTCACAGCTCAGTCCGTGTGCCTCTCCACCAATCACCAGAGCCGTGCTCCTCTGGGCCCAGTTCTCATGGTAGGGCTTGGGCTCCACAGATAGTGGTAGACCCTCATCCTCACTTTCATCTTCAGAGTCTGATTCAACATACTCCTCACAACCGGTATCTCCTGACTGGGGAACAGCCTGACGCATCATAAGCTGGTTGGTGGGATCTGCTACGTGGACAGTCACTGGATGGGGTAAGTGCTCCAGAATATCATTCCAGTCCAAACCAGGGAATATAGGGAGCCGGAAATGGGCCCCCATTGCAGCACGAAGTACCTTCGGCTCCCAGGCGTCCACACAGCCTACAGAAGATAAAGAGAGAACATCTTACACCGTGCACAAGATACTTTTTTTATTTATTCAACAGGGACAACGTTTCTACATCAGTGTAAAATGCGCCAGGGTTAGCCAAACAGCTCATTTCTATCTGTAGTCCCTTATGATGTTCATTGCTATCTTGCACCCCTTTAACTGTCTATTCACACTTGCTGCCTGACTTGTTTAAATAGCAACAGTGCTTCTAAAAATATATCTACACCAAAGAGCATTGTGATTTGAGGTGTGTTGAGGTAAATTTCTGGCATATTGCTAGCTTAGCAGCGGAAAACCCAGGTGCTCCACTGAATTATTAAAACCCTGACAACAGTCACAAGTCAGACGTTTATGCCTATCTTAGCTTACACACACTATCTTATTTACACACATACAAACAGCAGTGTGCAAACATTACTCTTACATCAACAATAAATAGAATACTAAATAAAATAACATTACTGTTCCCTCACAGTGTAAACACACGTCAGTTTCCTCGGCTGAGAAGCGCAGAAGTGCTGCGCCGTTAAAATTGCAATCTACCAAAGTCAGGCTGTTAAAGGGAATGGCAAGTGACACTTATTTTGGTTTACTTCACGTTATGCCCAAAACACCTACATGATTAACTAAGAGAACTAGTACATGCCTTTTGCTTGTGTTGAGCCGTGCAAGGACTACTTTTCCCGTTGTTACGATAGCAAAGACACAATGACGCCCTAAATACCAGATGAGATGAAAGATGCTGCTTAAATATTAAAACATTTAAAAGTGGTTTTAGACGAAGGATACACTAGAGTATGCTACCCAGAGCCTTTTAAAAAGTGATTTGGAGTAAATCTTTGCAGTAAATGTTCAAATTTATAATGTAAATAATGAATCAGCAGTTTTACTGATACTCCTGGACATTACCTTTATTGAGGAGGACGCGTTCACAACCAGCTGCAGCTGCACAACGGAGGATTGTCCCCAGATTGCCAGGGTCCTTAATAGTGTCACAGATCAGGAAAAAAGGCACAGTCTGCAGTCGCAGATCTCTGGGAAATTTAAGGCGTGACGCATCCGGCTTCGAGAAAATGGCTGCAGAGATTAGAAGTAAAACAATAAACATATATACAGGAACAAGATTTGACCAAACATCTCACTGAAGCATGACTGCAGTAAAAACGCCCACTCACCTATAACCCCCTGTGGAGCAGACAGATCAGACCAGATCTTAATGTCCTCAAACTTGACCTTGACCAGCGAAGCCTGACCCAGCCTGTCCAGAGGAAGCTCCCCGAGCCGCTCCACCCGGCTGAAGAACAGCGTCTGAGGAGAAGCTCCTGCAGCCAGAGCATCGCAGATCAGACGCCTTCCCTCCAGCAGAACTTTACCCTGCTGCTCACGGAACACTCTAGACTGGGCAATGCTCGCCACTTTCCTGAAAACAACGAGTGATGGTTCAGAACGTGTTAGAACATGGGCAGAAGATGCCACCAATCAGAGGTAGAGTAGATATTTTAGAAAAGCCCTGTCCAAAAGCACAATAAGGAATAGCCAGTCAATCACCTTTGACTTTCAGGAATGTCCTAAGGAACCCTTGGCTTACTGTGAACTGTTATGGCTATTTCCATACAGTTATACCATGTCAAAACATTAATGCAGTGTACGGTATTACCAAGTACCAGTCAAATGTTTGGACACAGCTACTTTTCACAAATACTACATTGTAAAAAAATATAATAAATAAAATATATATGTGTTTAAACAGGGCTATTTACTATATACCAACTCCTCTACTACCTCTTTACAACTTATGCTCTCAAACACATTAAGAGACAAGAAATTCAAGTAATTAACTCTTGACGAGTTCAGCACAGCTGTTAACTGAAAGCCTGAATTCCAGGTGACTCTACCTCATAAAGCTGACTGAGAAAATGCAGAGATGTGCAAAACTGTCATCTAAACAAGAGGTGCCTAAAGTATAAAACATATTCTGGTTTGTTTAACACTTTACAAAAAAAAATATGAAAAACACTAAATTTAAGGTGTGTCCAAACATCTGACTGGTACTTTATGTTGAAGGCAGTTTCCCAGACAGGGGTTAAGCCTTGTCTTGGTCTAGCATCCAGCATTCTGAAGAGAACCTTATTCATTTCCTATGGAAGTCCATTCCCACTACCTAAAAGTCATTATTTTGAGATAGTATCTCAAAATTGTTTGTTGTTATTGAGATACTCATTATTATGATAAAGTAAGTGAGTATTTTGAGATAGTATGTCATCATTTTGAGATTTAGATACTCTCATAATTGTAAGATATTCATTATTTTTGAGATAGTAAGTCATTATTTTGAGGTTCTATTCCATTATTTTACTATGTCAAAATAATGAGATAGCAGTTTATTATTAATGAGAAAAACTGTGCTGGATTTTTTTAGGTGATGGAAGTGATGGAGGTGATGATAGTTTCCAATGAAGGTCACTGTGAGAAGATTTAAATTTTATCTTAAACCATTTTTGAGCATTTCTATTGGTCCATTCAACATTAAATTTAAACATAATGTGAAGATCAAATTGCAAAAGGGTTTTAATTGATTTGACTGGATTAATATGGGTTTATTTGGAGTAATCTGGAGTATGACTCACGCCAGTCTCTTGTCTCCAGGTCTGGCTGTCTCGTACCGCAGCCCCCCGAGCTGGACCTTCAGGCCGGGGTCAGGAGAGGGTTGGTGGGGCTGAGCGGAGGTTCTGGGAGCTGCTGGTGTGTTTACTCCCCCGTGCTTCTGGTGAAGGTTCTGTTTCAGGTTGTGCTTTAGGTTCAGGTGGTCTGAGCTCTGTGTGTTTCTCTCAGCGGGTTTATTAGTCCTGACCCGGGTCTCCAGTTCTCCGTCTGGATGAAGTACCGCCACAGGTTTCCTCCTGAGAAAGCGGATCCTCCGGCTGGGATTCACAGAGAGTCGGTTCCAGTGCAGCAGAAGCTCGGATCTCCCGGTAAACACAGAACCGACCCGACCCACGCCTCCTAACAGCGCCGCCATGCCTGATCCTCCCCTCAGATCCTTCTGCAGGAGTTCCAGCGGAGATCAGACCAACCGCAGCTTCATTACCGCCACCTACTGACCTGGAGGAGCTCCTGACTGCAGGCTGCGGGTTTAGATGTTTAGCGATGCCTTAGCTCCGCCCCTCAACGAATGGAAACACTGAATAAAAAAGTTCTTCACACAGCTGACTTTACATGTAATGTTAAATGAGACATGTACTAGTGCATCATTTCAGTAATTCAGTTCAAACTGATGAACAATGATGATGACAAAGACCCTAAATTATTGTCTTGGAAAATTGTAAGATTATATAAGACAAATTGGTATTTTTGGCAGTGTGGACAGTGTGCCAAGTCTTGCTGGAAAATGAAATCCGCATCTTCATAAAAGTTGTCAGCAGAGAGAATCCTGAAGTGCTGTAAGATTTTCCGGGAGAACACTACACTGAGTTTGGACTTGATATAAAACACAGTGGACCAACACCAGCAGATGACTTGGCTCTCCAACCCATCACTGATCATCAGTAAATATTGCAATTAATATGGAAATCAAGGAACCAGAGTCTGGAGGAAGTGTGGAGAGACACACAGTCCAAGCAGCTGGAGATCTAGTGTAAAGTTTCCACAATCAGGGCTGGCTTGGAGAGACATGTCATCCGCCCTGGTCGAGTGCCAAGTGGAAATACGTTTCCATAATATGTCCCAGGAACTGACTTCACAACATATATTGTCAATTATTAAGAACAAATACAAATAAGAAAAATAACTGGATTTATTTTTATTATTATTATTGTTTGTTATGTTGAATTATTTTGATTATTTACATGAATAAAAACAAAAAAGCTACTATTTTTAGAAATGTTCTTTATTAATATAAAAAAATTGAAGCAAAAATATTGAGCAAAAAAAAAAAAAAAAGGGGGAACCTAGTGCATGCACCCTAGACCCCCCTCTCTCTTCGGGACATAGACATCTTTATTTTGTTATTAATCTCTAATTTAACAATATTTAATAGTTTATATACTAAAATATATTTTTAACACAGAACAATATTACATGTTTCAGCAAAACATAAATAATTTTCAATTTTTAAAGCTTTTAAACCAGTTATAAGTATTTTAAACTCATTGCTCTGTCTGTACTCTGTAACTCCATAATCAGCCCAAAACTGTTGCAGTAATGCTAGCGAATTAATTATATTTTATTAAACGGTTTTAGCCGTTTAGCTTCATTCATCTCCATTCATTTTGGACTCCCTCTGGCTCCCTCTAGCGGTTGGCAGTGATTTTCTTATAAAAAGTGGGCAGGCTCGCCATAAACCAGCTCTGTAGCAGTAATGCTAGCGAATCTATTGTCTGAAATCCGTTTGCTTTAGAAAAAAAATGACATATATAGGTCAATTTTCTTTGCTTTTTTAGCGAAAAACTTAATTCTACTTTCGATAATTACAGTAATATTCCAAATAAGTAGTTAGTTGCCATTTTTAATATGAGTTTTTAGCCGTTTAGCTCCATTCACCTCCATTCATTTTGGGCTTACTCTCGGGCTCCTTCTAGTGGTTGGCAGTATTTTTTTAATATAAAGTGGGCAGGCTCGCCATAAACCAGCTCTGCTCAGGAGAACTGGAGACCGCAGGCAGGCAGCAGTGGTAGAAAGCAGAGCAGCGGATCTCCAGGCGGGTGAATCAGGAGGTTCTGCTGGATGACAGGCTGCAGACAGTGGGAGACAGTAGAGCTGAAGGATGGCGCTCAGGCGGGCTCTGCACTTTGTGTTTAAAGTAGGAGACAGGACCAGAACAGCCCGGTTTTACAGAGAGATCCTCGGTATGAAGGTAATCAGCTGATCTGTGTGCTGTGTGTGGTGGAGCTGTAATGAAGGGAAGTGAAGCTCAGCAGGACTTTGGCTGAGTTTGGTGTTGCGCAGACAGACAGTGGGGTTGTTTTCTTGCAATATCTTCATAATTAAAAGTTAGTATCATTCATATTCCTCAAAGAACATGTTATTGATATCATGCCTCCTCAGATTTTAACTTACCTTTTATATTTGTCACCCAATTCCTGTTTCTGTATGACTACCCCAAACTTTACCCACATTTATTTACTATACAATTTCATGGAAAAACCATTGGGTCTTATCATCTGTGAACATCAGGACTATGGATTTTGTGGATCACACGGATGTGATTCATATAAAGTGTGTGTTTCTTATCATCTAATTTAAAATTTGTCTGTTTTATAATTTGTAGACAAGACTAGCTAACATTAGACAAGACAGACAGACAAGACAAAAACAAGTTAGCTAACATCAGACAGACAGACAGACATGACAAGACAAGAACCAAGGTACCTAATATTAGACAAACAGACAGATAGACAGACAAGACAAGAACCAAGCTAGCTAACATCAGACAGACAGACAGACATGACAAGAAAAGAACCAAGGTAGCTAACATCAGACAGACAGACAGACAGACATGACAAGACAAGAACCAAGGTACCTAACATTAGACAGTCAGACAAGAACCAAGGTACCTAATATTAGACAGACAGACAGACAAGACAAGAACCAAGCTAGCTAACATCAGACAGACAGGGCAAGACAAAAAAAGAATCGAGCCAGCTAACATTAGACAGACAGACAGACCGATAGGACAGGCCAAAGCAAGACAAGACTCAGGAAAAGAACCAGGGTAGCTTAGATCAGACAGACAGACTGGACAAGACAAGACAGAACAAGAATCAAGCCAGCTAACATTGGACAGATGGACAGACAGGACAAGACAAGACAAGAATCAAGCCAGCTAACATTGGACAGGTGGACAGACAGACAGGACAAGGCAAAAAAAGAACGAAGGTAGCTTAGATCAGACAGACAGACAGAATTTAGATAATTCTTTTGTTATATCAAAATTATATTACAAATGGTTATTCTTAACCAAGATGAAAAAAGTGTCATTAAAACATATTGATTCTTACACTTACAGAAAAGTGTAGGTTTATTCACTCATGCATCTAAGTTCAAATTATCCAAATATTAAAAACGTCACATTGTTTTACAGATTTTGCGGCATGAAGAGTTTGAGGAGGGCTGTAAAGCGACCTGTAATGGGTAAGTAAGCTCATTAGTAAGGTTTATTACAGGCTGTGCATGTTTAGACTTTGGGTTTCTTATCTAAATAGATTATTAATTACTATTAGGCTATAGTCCACTGTAATGGAATGCACTTATCATATTGGGGGGAAGTTAAAAAATCCTTCAGGGCCATCAATAGAGATTTATTAAATTTTTATTACATTTTAAATTGTCAAATACAACAATAATAATCCACAATATGTTTCTGTCCCTTTCAGAATAAGGCCGTTTAAAGTCTCTGTCACTTTTATGCAAATAAGCTGTAGCTGGCCACACCATTTTTGCACTGAGCAAAGTAAATTCTTGAAGTTAAATTCTTGAATTTGAATTGAGTTTGCAAACAGGAAGTGGAATTGGAATTTAAATTAAAACTTTTGGACTTAGAATTGGAATTTCATTAAGTTAAAAAAAATCATAATAAAAAGAACCATTTGGACACAATACAGCTTCATACATGAAGTAGATACAGTCTGCCTTAAGAATACAGTTTCTAAAAAAAAATACACGTAAAACATCTGATCAGACATGTTTGGTTTACTTTTATTTTCAGGCCTTATGATGGAAAATGGAGTAAAACCATGGTGGGATATGGAGCAGAGGATGATCACTTTGTAGCAGAGCTGACGTATAACTATGGAGTGGGAGAGTATCGGTTTGGAAATGACTTTTTGGTAAATATTTGTTGCTGGTTTTCTTTGTAAATTTGAGAATGCACATCACTACTGTTACCAAGTCCACTGAGTCCACTGGATTGACTGACCCTCATTTTATCTTAGTCATTTTTTCGTTACTTAGTTGAGCGGTTCTTGCTTAATATGAATTAGAACATTACTAAAATAGGGCTCTTCACTGTACACCAACTCTTCACAACTCTACCTCTTCACAACTTTACAACTGATGCTCTCAAACACATTAAGAGGCAAGTAATTCAACTCATGATGTGGCAGCTGTTAACTGAAAGCCATTCCAGGTGACTCTACCTCATAAAGCTGAATGAGAAAATGCAGAGATGTGCAAAACTGTCATCTAAGCAAGAGGTGCTACTTTGAAGAATTTAAAATATAAAATATATTCTGGTTTGTTTAATACTGTTTTGTTTACTGAATAATTCCATATTTTCTTCTTCACCGTTCGTCTTACAATGCAGAACATTTGTAAAATAATGATAATAAAAAATTACATTTTTGACTGGTACTGTACATGTATTGTACCTATGTTTGTTTGCACAGGGCCTCACCTTACAGTCAAGCCAAGCTGTAAGTAATGCCAGAAGGTTAGGCTGGCCCCTTACTGAGGTTGGAGAGGGTCTCTACTTGGTAGAAGCTCCTGGAGGATACCGATTCTACCTGCTGGACAAAGAGCAGCCGAAGAGTGGTTGGTATTGTTCTCTTTAAAACTGTAAATGTTAAAGTAATAAATGTGCAATATATGGCTGTTACAACATACATTATAGTGTTTTATTATTTAACAGCAGTTAAAGTAATGAAAAGTAATGATACAAACTGAGCTAAAGTTAACAATTGAAACTAGAATCCACTGGTGTTTTTTCTAGAAGTCAAAAACTGCTTCATTTTCTGAAAATGTTCTTTTTGGGCTTGGAACAGACCCAGTTCAGAAAGTCTGCCTGGCTACGTCGGACCTGAAGCGTTCCATCCACTACTGGTCCTCTCTGCTGGGGATGAAAGTTATGGAGGAATGTGTGGAGAAGAAAAGTGTGCTGATGGGATTTTCAGACACTCAGGTTAGACCATAAACTTCTTGTTTCTTGTAAAGCTATGCTATTTTTAACTGCAAGTGATAAAATTTAATTTATAACAACATATAAACTGATATGACAAATGCTATAGAACGGGAAGTATTATTGCGTTTCATTACTTTTGACATATCCCATGGAAGCTAAAGAATGACACATGTTTTTCTGTTTTATCATACATACGTTTTTTTTCAAATTAACAAACAAACTTCAATGTCAGACAAAGACAACTTGAGTTAATACAAAAAGCAGTTTTAAATGATACATTCATTTATTAAAGTAAAAAATCTATCCAGACAAACCTGGGAAAACTTGTTTGTCCACCCATGAATTAACTGCGATTAACCAATTTTTTTGGAAGGCTGAGTTAAATTTTACTACTAGCCACAACCATGCTTGATTACTGCCAGACCTGTAGAATCAAGAAATCACTTAAATAGAACATTATGCCTCGACCTGAAGAAATTAAACAACAGATGAAAAAAGTCATTGATCAACTATCAGTCTTGAAAAGGTTACAAAATCATTTCTAAAGCTTGGGGACCATCTAAGAGATCCCAAAAGAAAAGAGAACATCATTTAAAGAAAGTTTCACTTTCTTCAGTTAAGGTCAGTGTATATAATACAGTGTAATAATGGGAACAAAAGGAATATGTAGGGGCAAATACTTTTTCACAGCACTGTACATTCTGTCCTATGACATTTGCCATGTCATTTTGTGTGTAATGAGTTTTGATTGGATGCTCTTTAGTGTAAACTGGAGCTACAGGACATTGGAGCTTCTGTGGACCACGGAACTGCCTTTGGTAGGATTGCCTTCTCATGTCCTCGAGAACAGGTAAGCTTTGGGTTTTAATGTTTTTTATTTCATAACATAAACTCTTCTTCAGCAGTATTTTAGCCTGTTTTATAGATTCAGTCTGTATGTATTTTCCAGCTGCCTGATATTGAGGCTCTAATGAAGAAAGAGAACCAAAAAATCCTGACTCCTCTGGTGAGCTTGGACACTCCTGGAAAGGCGACGGTGGAGGTGGTCATTCTGGCTGATCCTGTAGGTGTTTGCTGTTGCTACATCATGCACAATAGTATAGTTACGCTAACTGTTTAACAAAAAAGTAGTTCCAGCATCCAGTATCACTGCACTGCTACATCACGCAATATAGCATAGTTACGCTGACTGTTTAACATAAAGTAGTTCCTGCACAGATTACTAAGACATAACATTTCCTTCCTTCCTCTGTCCTGCAGGACGGCCACGAGATCTGCTTTGTGGGAGATGAGGCGTTTCGTCAGCTCTCTGCTTTGGACCCCAGTGGAAATGAGCTGCTGGATAAGGTGATCTCACTTCCATAATAATGCAGCATACAAATCTTAATTGTCTGTTCTTTAACCTATGTATATTTAGTTTTTTTATTATTATTCTGTTCATTTGTTTTTCACAGGCCATGGCTGCTGATAAGAGTGACGAATGGTTTGCCAAACACAATAAACAGAAGGCCTCCGCATAACAGCGTTCAGAAGTGTGATCTCCAGAAGTTCTTTAATTTCATAAAGCCAGATTGAACCAAATTCATAATTTATGTTGCAGTTTCTCTTTGCTTGTTTTTATGCCTGTCATTAGATCATCTTCTGATATGTCTAATCTCATCTTGTGTTATAGAGATTTATTGATTTGAATTTGTATATAGAATTATATTACACAAATTAAAGTATCACATCCCTTTCTTTGTCATTTTTATTTTTCAGTACTTTAATCTTAATAATTGCCAGCGCCGTTCAGTATGAAATAGGATTGCATGATTTGGGGGGTGGTTGTTCTGAAATATGTGATTCTCACATTTTCACCAGATTTCTTCAGAAATCACAAGCAGTCAAAGAACCAACATGTAATATTAATAACGCATTTAGTGTATCCAAGATTGGTGTCAAAATAAATGATATTCACAAATTTTTATCTTTCTTTGATTGATGGGCCATGGAAGAAAAGAACACTATAACATTTTTTGTATAAAACAGCCATTTCACATTAAACATATTGATGCTGATGTTGAAATTACATACTGTGCAATTTTTTGATTACCAATATTGCCCCAAAGTTATAAGCAGGCCTTTAAGTAATTTGTAATTCAGTAATTTGTTGTCATATTTTTTTATTGGCAGAAAAACTTATTATAAAGACAAATTTTGATCAGTCAAAAGTTTGGAAACACCTTTTCTCATTCAATATTTTCTTTATTTCATTTATTTTTCTACATTGTATATTAATAGTAAATACATGAAAGCAATTAAATGACACATATGGAATTACGTAGTAAACAGTACAAAAGTGTTTGTCCTCCACAATTCCTTGATCTAAACCTGATGAGCTGGAGCTGGAGCTTTACAGCATGAAGGAAAAGCAGCAACTATTGTTCAGCACCTGCAGGAACTGCTTCAAGATGCTGGGAAAACTATGTCAGGTGACTCTCCCTCATGAAGACACTGAGATTAAAAAACCAAGAGTGTGCAGATCTGTCTTCAAAGATAAATTTGCTACTATAAAACTGTAATATAAAATGTAAAACATACAGTACTAGTCAAAAGTTTGGACACTTACTCATTTAATGTTTTTTTTTTCTTTTTATGATTTTTTTCCATTGTAAATTTAATATTAGAGATATTAAAGTTATAGGGGAACACAAATTAAATAAAATAAAGAAATAATGAAAACACTGAATGAGAATAAAAAATGTCCAAACATTTGACTGGTACTATATTTTTGGATTGTTTAACACTTTTTTTTTGTTTACAGCATAATTCTTTAAATGTCTTTACTATTAAATTTACAGTATAAATATAATAATAAAAGAAAACAGTAAATGGGAGAATGAGAGGTGTGTCCTAACTTGATTGGTAGTTAGTTACTGTATAAAGACCATATTTTTTATTCATTGCTTGTTTCTAAAAGCTTTTTTAACTTGATTAACCTGGTATAAATTCACTTTGTGTGCAAGTGTTAAGAGAAAAATGTCACTTTCTGTTATAATTTTCAATAATTATGTATATTTCTCGTGGGACTGTTGTTTTGAAACGGATTTTTATGGGCAGTTTAGGGTTAAAACACTGTTTCTGCCCTCCCACTGCATGTAAGCTAATGTGATATGAGTGCCACCTAGCCTGGGATTTTACTGTTCCTCTGGAAGAACGGGGACCAGCTTATTCATGTGAGGGTACAGTGTGGATTATTCGGAGTTGTGGATGTTTGTGGCAGCAGCTGGGGTTTTAAATAAGCAGTTAAATCGTCTTAAAACGGGGTTTATTTACTGAAACCTGCAGCAGGAACCTGTCAAAACGGCGCTAGCTGCGATAGCTAGCCTAGCTTAGCCTAGCCTAGCTTAGTCGCTCGCTGCTTAAGTTAAATTAGGTTAGGTAGTTAGACAAGCCTGGCGCTTCAATATGCTGCTTTTAATTCATATATATCAGAGATTAAAAATAAGTTAGAATACTCTATAACCGTTTAGTGGTTGTGTTTTATCCAGCTAAAGCTGCTAAGATTCATTTAGTTAGCTTAGTTACTGAAGTAAATAGTCATCTTCTCAGTTAACCAGCTAGTTAGCTACCGTTAGCTATCCAAACTAGGTGTACAGTTAGCTTAACTAGGGTTAACTAGGATAACTCGTTTTTGCAGCAGTATGGACTTGTCTTGATATGATATTGATAATTAATCATTTTCCATCATCTAACTTGTATGTATTGAGTGCTATGTTTATTTTATATAATATTTTGGTGCTTATACCCTTTGGTGTGCTACCAACAAATGTTTTTGTTTAGGATTGATTAATGTACTCTTTTTCTGTAAGTTACATTGTAATGACTTTGAAAGCAATAAAACATTAGATAAGAAAAAAGTCGAACTTGTTAGACAGAAGTGTAAACACTTAGATCAGCTTTTATGAGTTTCAGAGATTTTCAGAGTAACTTAGTGGATGAAGTAGCTACTCAAACCTTGCTTGGTTACGTTACCTAACTAGCTAGTTAGCTTGGTTAACTAGAGCTTGGCAGTATATCAATATTTTCGTCGTATTGTAATATTTTATTATCGTATTCTTGTTTTTTTTTTATGTTTTATAACACTTAACACTATTTGAGAGCTGTTGTTCATCAGAATTGACCATAAACCAGCCAATGAATAAGTTTATAAATCAGTGAAACAGCAACTTAGCCTCGCCCACTGCACTGGAAAAACAGTAACGTTACATTTTACTTTATTTTTTGCATCACTGGATATAATTAATGTTTGAAAGGGTTAATTTAACCTACGTTAGGGAGACAAGTTTGGCAATGTTCTATCATATCCTGCTTTTATTTAGTAAATATCCGTGACTAAAGAGATGTTAAAATACACTATACCTGTTTAGTGATAGTGATTTTTTCCATCTAAAGTTCCATCTAAAAGTATTTTATTTATAATAAAATATTTTATATATATTGTCATTTTTTTACTATACACTTTTATTTATAATAAAATATTTTATATATATTGTCATTTTTTTACTATACACTTTTACAAAATACTGTTGTTTGTTTTTTTTATCAATACTTAAATTGCATCTCTTTTTTCAGTTTTTAGTTTTTAGTTTCTAAGGCCCTGGCAGTTCACTGCAAATTCTGTACACTGGATTTTGTGTGTTGGTTGGACCTGAAAAGCTTAAATGTGAATACACCTTTGTGTCACAACCCTGGGATGCCCTCTTCCTAATATATGATGCTGCGAAGAGCCATGGTGGACAACTGGATTTAAAAACTGTCTTCTGCGCAGCATCATGTCTGCCCTGCTGATAGCCGTCCTGGTGTTTCTGGTTCTTGGGATTGTGTGTGTCTTTATTCTAAGGTAAGTAGGTTAGCTAGCTTGTGTGTCAAACATGTAACAGTCCTTCACAAATACTGATTTTAACTCTGCTTTTATAGTTAAAGCACCTTTAGCTTAGACAACATCAGGTCTTCTGGACACACCTTCTCTCCTTTACCTACCTCAGTATCATATGACCATATAAATGAGTAACACCGCAGCATCACCTGTGAATCATGATAGCTAGTGGATCTGTGATTTTAGGCTGTGGTACGTTTAAAAGGCTGGAATAACAGAATGACTGATAACAAGTTGTGTAAATTAAATACAGGCTAGCCTGACTTTTTTTCTTTTCTCTGCCACCAGATGGCTGGGCTGCAGGTTGGCTGTGAAGTTCTTCCACAGCGTCCTGAATGCAGAGCTGAAGATCAAATCAGTGGGCCTTTTCTCAGTCCGAGGAATTAGTGTCCAGTTTTTGCCTCAACATACACTGGTAAATATGGCTTTCCTGTGCTTACACATGAAGCAAAGTAGCTATTTGTGCTGTTGGCCATATATGCCTAATACTTGTGAGCTAAAACATCTAGAGAACTTTTTTTTAACAAAATGATGTACAGTGATTTAATACTAGCTAGACCAGCTAGAAGTGCTGACCTTTCACCCTATTTGCTGTAGAGCAGGAGGAAGCTGTTTGAGACGTCACTTGTAAATTAATAGCTCTGGATCTAAGGAAATAAGGAAGCTGTTTTGAAGCTCAGATGTTCCATTTTGTGATGATTTATTTAATTTTAACCGTGTACAAGTACACAGTGTTATGAAGGAACAGTCTTCCAGAACTATAGTGCAAAGTGCATTTGTGTAAACACAGAAATAATAGTATAGTAATATTAATACAAATAACACACCTATGTGGTGCAGAGATAATTATATTATCAAAAGCCATATAAGGTATTTAGCAGTATTTATAACATATATGAAAGTCCTTAGTATAGTATTTAGCAGCAAATGTTGCCCTGTGTTAAATTAGGTGATTGGAGGGGTGTCAGTCCAGTTTGTACATATATGAAGCCGATATTTAATTTTTGGGCTTTTTTGCAGCTGATTTTTAACTTTTTTTTTTCCCCCCCGTTTATTCATAATAATAATAAAAAAGGAATAATAATAACAAGACACATAATTGCTGAATTTTGATTAACGTTTTTCGCACTGTGAAGGTTTGTAGTGTCTCTGCCCAACCATCTGAAATTACAGTATTAAAATAGTTTGTTGCTATGAACTGACTACTTTAATTCCAAATTGGTGCCTGAAGGCATTAGTTAAATAACGGCCTTGTACACGCAGATATCAATATAAATCTGATATATTGAATAATCACTTGTACACACAGTGTTGGGCGGTCTAATGGTTAAGGGAAAGAAGCTGTTGTAGTGTCTGGCAGTATTGACTTTGTGTTGTAAATGTCCGTGATAGAAGGTAGAACGACTCCGACGTTGAGATCATGATGATGGTTTTGCAATTTTGCCCTTTCCAAACCAGACGGTAATACAGCAGCTTAGGATGCATAGCTTTTATAATGTATTCTTAGTACACTCCTTGCACTGCTACTGTGGATAGAGGAATGATAAATGCTCTTACTACTACGGAAATGGATGTCACCTTGCACACTGATTCATTTCTTCAAGGCTTATATTTTTATATAATATTATATTTTAAATTTTGTCTTTTTGTCTTTTAGGAAATAGACCAAATATGGGTTTCAAGCAAATTAGTTAACCAAGACTTGCCGTAAGTATAGAAAGCAA
Organism: Astyanax mexicanus; assembly: GCF_023375975.1. Classification (NCBI taxonomy): domain Eukaryota; kingdom Metazoa; phylum Chordata; class Actinopteri; order Characiformes; family Acestrorhamphidae; genus Astyanax; species Astyanax mexicanus. The sequence continues at coordinate 13,352,698 of NC_064425.1, read as the reverse complement.
ATGTGCATGGATTCAGAAACCTTTCTAAACCAAAGGATATGTTAGTAATATAAGCATGCCTTAAATATGTCTTTTTACAGAGAACCGTATTTGTGTTTCAGGAGGTACTTGGCGTTATGTGTGGGTGAGACTCGGGTACGGATCGATCTACAGGAGCCCCTCCGGCCACAGGTTCTAAAGAACCATGGAGGAAATAAGCGCAAGCCACCACTCAGCTCCTCCACACTGCACTTTCTCTCCCAGGTAAGCTCCTGATTAACTTTAAGCTTTTTTTTTTTTTTTTTTTTTCCTGAATTTTTTGCATGATGCTCAGAGAGTTTTCTTTCACTGTAGCTCTTATCACTCCACATCGGCTCCATAAACGTAATGGTGCTGAACCTGCTGCTCCCTGAGTCCCTGTGGCACATGACCAGCACAGGCATCACTCTGCTGCTCGATCACCAAAGCAAAAGGTGACTACTGAAAAAAGTGCTTCGTTTTACTTGATTTAAACATTTAAACTGTGGTGGGATCTTTAAAGGCCCACACTTAATTAGGGGTGTGACAAGATCTCATGAGATTAAAATGGCACAATATTTCTTGTGAGATGTTAATTAAATGTCTCAGAATTTTAGACATGCAAAGACAATGTATCGACACGACACAGAAGTCTAGATAGACCATAGAGATTCAGTCATAGGTTGCCAGGTCTGTATAGAACCCTCAAGGGGTTGGCAGTTGAATAAAAAGCCCTAACTTCTGTATTCTGATAATAGATGTGAACCAGGAATTCTGCTGTTTACCAGTAAATCCTGATGGAGATTGTTTGGCCATCTGTTCAAGACCTCAAGCTCAGGTGTACTTGGGATCTGTAGCAGGACAATGATCCAAAGCAGAAAACTCCAAATTTAGTTTTTGTAGTGGCCTAGTCAAAGTCTGATTGAGATGCTGTGGATGATCTTAAAAACAGGACATTTATGCTGGAAAACCCTCCAATGTGTCTGAATTAAAACAATTCTGTAAAAAAGAGTGGAACAAAATTCCTCCACAGAGATGAGACACTCGTTGCCAGTTATTGGTAAAGCTTGATTGCAGTTGTTGCTGCCAAAGGTGGCACAACCAAGTTATTAGATTTAGGGGGCAAACACATTCACATAGGGCTAGACTGGTTTGGATAGTTTTTTTTTTTTTTTTTCCTTTTAATAAAAAAAAATATTATTTAAAAACTGCTTTTTATATGTACTCACGTTATCTTTGTCTGATTTTAAAATTTGTTTGATAATCTGCAAAATATCAGAATGATAAAAAAACAAAAACAAAAGAAATCTGTGGGGGGCAAATACTTTTTCAGATCACTGTATATTGTTAAAATCTCATCTCGTTCTCGTCACACCCCTGCACTTAACTACGTTATACTTGTGTTACAGTTAAGTTATAGCAGCTACTCTATAATGAACATGTCCTTTAAAGGATTAAAGTTGATTGCCTATGTTTTTAACATGCTAAACTTGGATTTTATTCTTTTTTCAGGTTGGCCTGGGACTTCTCAGTGGGACAGCTTAGCAGTAAAGTTCTAAAAAGCAAACTGGTATGTATGTGTGTATGATTGCACGCAAACTTTAAATTAGTTCCACTGACATGGGACAGGACTAGTATTGTGTTCCATGACTTTTGCCATTTCCATGGAAACTAAAGAACGCTGAGATGTCCTTAGTTTCATGTGTCTGTCCACTGTATAGCAGGATACGTGTCTGGCGGAGGTGTCTCTGGGCCTGGCAGTGAGCGGGGATGTGAGTTTGCCTGATCTTCGGCCGGGTCAGCTTGCTCTGAGTGTGAGGACCCTGCTGGCAGAGCTGCACGAGGGGCTGTTCCACTCCCAGCTTCTGCTTCCCAAAGCAGCATCTCCTCCAGACAGCAACACTACCAACACAGGTGAGAGACAACAGTATGGAGCTCAGTAGAAAATCTGCTGTGCTTTCAAACACAGTCTTTTTAATAAGAGGAGCAGTGTGGCTGTGAGCAGTGAACATTGCACATTACTGCTTGTGTAAACAGCATGGAGCAGCAGAGACAGTGTTTGGTTATAGCAGTATATTATCTGTTTAATATATCAAATTAAATTGTGCCTTACCAGCAGTTTAGCTCAATTAAAAAGAAGTCTATTTGATAGCTGGGTCCGATTAAGACCAGATCATGTTCTTACCACAAGTGAACCACTCCGGAAAAAAATCCGCGCATTGGGCAGGGGAGGGGCAGATTATGGCACAAGTTGTGTTCAAACTTGGTGGCATAATAAATTTTTGAAAAAAATAAAATAAATAACATGTTACTGAATTCCAAATGAAAGGAGTGCATTAACGTGTTAATGTTGACAGCCCTTATCTTTTTATTTCTTGGAGTAGAAGGAGTAATGTTATCAAGAATCAAACGATTTCTGCAGTTTTTTTAAGTATGTAATTGGATCTTTAACTTCTAGATCTAGACACACCTTTTCTCATTTAATGTGTTTTTTTCTTTTTATGGTTCCAGATCATGCAGATGATCAACATATCCAGTTGGAAGCAGTGGAGAAGCTTCAACAAGTGATACCACAGAAGGTCAATGTGGATTTTGAGAACACTAACATTACCCTCTCCATGCACAGTCAGAAGCGGTAAGTCCAAACTATTAAACATATCATTATTATAACCTAAACCTTTCTCAATTTATATGATGTTTTTATCAAATAAACCAAAATACTTTTATCTGGGGAGCTGTTAACCTTTGGTTTCTGAGGCTGGTAACTCTGATGAACTTATCCTGTACAACAGAGGGAGCTCTTGCTCTTCTTTTTTTGGGGCAGTCCTGATGTGTGCCAGTTTCATCACCATAAAGTTAAAAAAAAAAATCTTACTTTTTTTTCAATTCTTCTTTTTAGATTGACTGACCTTCATTTCATAAACATATCTTTTCTTTACTTAGTTGAGTAGTTCTTGCCATAATATGGATTAGAACATCTGCCTCTTCACAACTCTACAACTGATGTTGCTCTCAAACATGTAAAGAGTCAAAGAGTCAAAAAAAAAAAGTTACTATTGATGAGGCACAGCTGTTAACTGGAAGCCATTCCAGGTCTCTACCTCATGAATCTGACTGAGAAAATGCAGAGATCTAAGTGAGAGGTGCTACTTTGAGTATTAATGCCACTTCAGTATTAATCTACAATGCAGAACATTTTAAAATAATGAAAAAGACTGAATTTGACTTGTACTGTACATTTATGTAACAAAAATATTTAATTTAATATTTTCCATAACAAGTCTTTAAATAGAATATTTGTAATTTGACACAGTTTGTTTCTTTTAAAGGCATCTGAACTGGACGCTAAAATCTCTGAAGGTCGGTTACGACTGTGATCACGATCAGCTCCCCCTGAAGGCCTTCAGTTCTGAGCTCAGCTTTCCACACAGCAGCCTGGAGCTCCTGCTGGAAGGTGAGAAGTGAGCAGTGATCAGTTATGAACACGTGTCTATATCTCTTTTTGACTTTTTGATCTTTAAAATCCTCATTTTGCTCTCTCTCTTTTTTTTTTAGATGGGCTTCTTCTCTCACAGAGTAGGCAGAGGATTATATGTCTCAATACACTTAAAACTCTGCTGCAGGTAAAACTCACTGCTCCACACAGTTTAATGCTGTTTAGATCTGCTCTTTAGACATTCTGTTGATTTTTAACTGACTATCATAAATATATTTGGATTGAAGGTGACCTCAGCGGATATCTGTGGCTCTGTGGCTATCAACACCTGTATAGTTCACTACCGGCAGCAGGAGTTCTCCCACTGGCTGGACCTTCTCTCCTGGGAACAGCGCACTCACAGAAAAGCAGCACACAGAAAAAGGTGCAAACTCATGGTGCCTATAAGACATTCACATTAGAAAGGGATTCAGTATGACAAATTCTATCACTTGACCTTGGGAGAGCTGCAATAATTAGTAGTACACAATTTGACTGTATATTAAAACATAAAAAAAATAATAAAAAGATTAATGATGTTGTATTAACATGTATTTATTTAGTATTGTCGTGTCTTGCAGACCCTTCCCACTTGTTGATGTTCCAGTCAAAATCAGCACTTCTGTGTCCAATGTCAACGTGTCTGTTCAGCTGGGAGACACTCCACCGTTTGCTCTCGGTTTCATCTCCACCAGTGCAGGTAGATGAATGTTACTTTTTATAACTATTTTAGTGATCTAAAGGCAAGCAATCTGCTGTGCACTCTGCAGCTTGATTTAGGGCGTGTCAGTGTGTCTTTGCTATCGTAACGACGGGAAAAGTATGCCACCTTGTGCTGCTCGAAATGCACAAAAGGCATGTACTAATTCTCTTAATTAATCATGGGTGTGTTTTGGCCATAATGTGAAATAAACCAATCGGCGTGTCGCTCTTCATCATTCCCTTTAAGAGCCAGGTGACTGACTTTGGCGGATTGCTATTTTAACAGCACAGCTACCTGGACGTACACTGACTTTCTCGTTCACGGTGTGAAGGTGCTCCAGCAGCTCATTTATGGGAACAGCAATGTTATTTTATTTAGTATTCTGTTTATTGCACCTGTGTTGCCAAGATAGCAATGAACGTCTGATGGTTGACTGCTGTCAAGGTTTTAATAAGTCAGTGGAGCACCTCTGTTTTCCGCTGCCAAGATAGCATTACGCCAGAAATGTACCTAAACACACCTCACTTTTAAACCACCACACCCATTGACATAGATATATTCACAAGCACTGTAGCTATTTAAACAAGACAAGTGGAAGGAATGAAAATAGGATGTTGGCTAGGTGTAAGATAGCAATGAGCATTGCGATGAGCCTTGCGCAGGGTGTAAGTTGGGGTCCAGTGTCTCGCAGTGTAAGTGCAGAGTTGTCTGGCAAAGTTTGCCAGAATAATGGAGTACTGTTTACAGTGGCCCTTGTGCATCATACAGCTTGACTCATTGAGGCTGTTGACACTAATTCACGTTCCTAACAAACCAAGCCCAGAAAAATTAGATAAGACCTACCATGTGTAAAATATTAACCAAAGGCTGTGTATGAGAGCATGTTTGGCACTCTAAGAAATTACACCTCATCTGAACTCTCTGAATGCACTGTATATACTGTAACACTCTTGCACCATCTAACAATGAGTTGTGCTGTTTCCCACAGAACTGCAGCACTTGGTAGATTCTAGTACAGAAGAAGAAAGTGTGCAGGGTCTGAATATGAGCCAGCGAGTCTCTCTGTCCCTGGACCACTTTTGGTGGAGGGTGGGCCAAGGTTCTCACATCCAGCAGGCTCCCCATCCACCAGGCAAACACGTGTGGGGCGAGGCCCTCATCCTGGACTCTTTCACACTGCAGGTACAGTATATTCAGCATCCTTTCATGTTGCTTAAACAAATATAGGCAACAAATTAAATATATTTGTTCCCATTTATTTCTGCTAGATGAAAGCACAAGCAGACATTCTCCTCATCAGTTTTATGTGTCTGTGTTTTGGTCCCATTAGTTTAATATTACTTTCAGCAACATATTCCTTCAACTTGCAAGGATTTATAAGTATATATTACTTTAAAATGGAAAAAAGTCAACCCTGTTGTCCTATAGTGAAACGAGTTACCTAAGAGTCTATATTATTTCATCGTGTAACACATGAGTTGTAACAAACACATTTGTAACAGTCAGATGAATTTTAACAAATGCTAGATTTTTAACAGACATACCTGTTACAGTTTACCAAACGTATAACAAACAGTCAAGATGTAACAAAACATGAGTTGCAATAATCAGGAAAGGATTTAACAGCATGTGTTACAGGAGAGTATATAGAAAAGTTTTAACAAAAAGGCAGATGTAAAGTTGTTAACAGGCAATGTAACAAATATGTCAGTTATAACAGATGAGAGCATCTGTTGTAACAAACAGGAGAGTTCAAACAAAAAAGGCAAGAAAAAACAAAAATATGAATTATAACATGCAAAATTTAACAGACGAGTCAGTGTCAGTGTGTTGTAACTGTCAGATGAGTTGTACCAAACACGAGTTGTAACAGGAAGATGAGCTGTTACAAACATGTGAGTTGTAACAAACATGTGAGTTGTAATAAATGCTAGATTTGTAACACAGACCTTTAAAAGAGGTGAATTGTAAACTTAACAGCAAGATTTAACAGCATTTGATGTAACAAGTTGTAACATTTGTAACAAGTTTTTACAGACGCTTAAGTCATAACAAACCGATGATATGTAACAAATGTGACTTATAACAAACATGCAAGATGTAACAGACCAGTCAGGTGTAACAAACAAGTGAGCTGCAATAAAACAGGATAGTTCTAACAGGCATGTTTTAACAGTCAGATGGGCTGTAACAAACACACGAATTGTAACAAACCCATGTAACCTACACACAAGTTGTAACAGACACAAGTTGTAACAGACACACAATGCTAGATTTGTAACAGACAGAACTTTTACAACTGGTGAAATTGCCCCAAAAGCGAGATGTAACATCAGGTGAGATGTGACGTGCTTCTCTTCTGTGTCTCTCTGTTGACAGGGCAGCTCCACTAAGCCCCAGGGTGTAGACTCCAAATCTGCTGCGAGTGTGTGTGCAGAGTCCAGGCTGCAGGGCCTGCAGGTGGAGGTATCTGAGACCTGCACTCTGTGTCTCTCTCGCCTGCTCTCTCTTTTAAAACTGGGTCAGTCTCAGAACTCCATCACTCCTGAACCTGAATCTATAACACACGAGTCCTCAGCTCCTTGTCCGCTGCTCCCGGTCTTAAATCTTCAGCTCAACCTGCAGGACACCAACGTGTTCACCCTCTCAAATGTAGCAGGTTGGTGTCAGCAGATGCTGTCATGCACTTTTCATGACGATTCTTTAATGTAAGATTCTTAGATTGATTTAATGTTAGTATTAATGAATTGTCCTGTGCTGTATACAGGAGCCGTGGCGTTGAGGGTCGACACAGTGGAAGCTGCTAGCTCGTCTGAAAGCTCGCGAGTCTCAGTGCAGGGGGTTTCTCTGGTGGTGCTGAAAACACTTACAGAGAGTATGGAGCCATGCTGCCCTGCAGATCAGACCTGCAGCCCCATCCTCAGCCTCAGCAGCCTCGCTGTGTCTTACCAGAACACCAGCCGCACCCTGGAGGTACCTCACCACCACCACACTTACACACACACGCTATTAGCATTATCTGCTTTGTAGAACAGGCTTTAAGGAAACATTCTTGTTTGTTGGTTGTAATGCCAAAGTTGTTGGAGTGTTGCTAGATTGAATATCTGATTGTTTATGCAGTTTTTAATAACGATACAGCTCAAAGTTCACATTATAATCCTTATCAATCAATTCTGAAGTTTTGCCTAGATCAAGTTCCCCGTTCACTTCACACTACAGTATAAAACCCCCACAGTTCTGTAGGATTTCCGTAGAATGGGGGTGGAGAGTTTAAGCAACTTGTACAGCTCCATGTACTGTTTTAAACAGATTTTTACTTTTTTTCAATTTTACCAAATTGAAAACCTCTGAATTAAAATCAAGAGGAAGATGGACAAACACAAGCCATCAAACCAAGCTGAGTTGCTTGAATTTTTGCACCATGAGTGACATAAAGTTATCCAAAAGCAGTGTGTAAGACTGGTGGAGGAGAACATGCCATGATTCATGAAAACTATGATTAAAAAACAGGGTTATTCCACTAAATATTGATTTCTGAATTCTTAAAACTTTCTGAATATGAACTTTTTATGAACTGTTATTTCAGCCATTTCTCATTTTCTGCAAATAAAAGCTCTAAATGACAATATTTGTATTTGGAATTTGGGAGAAATTTTGTCCGTAGTTTATAGAATAAAACAACAATGTTCATTTTATTCAAACATTAAACCTATAAATAGCAAAATCGGAGAAACTGATTCAGAAACTTCAGTGGTCTCTTAATTTTTTTCTAGAGCTGTATATGGACATATACAATCGTGTATTTTTCTAGTTTAAAAAGCAGCTCACAAAATGCATTACAAAATAATGATGTGCTATATGAGGAGTGTTATATAGGCTATATTTAAATAAACGTTAAGCCTGTTTTTTTTTCCCCCTTTTCTCCTCAATTGGTCCACAGGTCCAGAGCAAAGATTCTTTAGCGCTTCATTGGACTCCATCTGATCACATGTTCCTTTATCAGCATGTGTGTGAGAGCCGGAGCTGCTGGAGCTCGGTGTCTGTAGTGCTGAATGTGAAGCAGAAGGAGACACACTCAGACTCTACAGCTCTATCTCCTCTGGGAGCTCCCAATGTGTGTGTTGAACTCGCTAACACCAAGCTTACTGCGCATGTGGGCGACCAGAACTACATCATCATCCATGCAGATGGTCTGTCCGTCTCCAAGCAGAATGAAACTACTAACGTCAAGGCGCCTCGCCTCGTCTTCAACTTCGATGGCAATGACATCTTTACGTTCTCTGACCCGGAGCTTCAAATGCTAGACGTGCCACCAAGTGAGCTTCAGGAACATCGGGCTCGTTTCCCGTTTCTCACCACGCCAAACAACCGTGCCTGGATCTTCTATTTCCCCAGTCTGACTGTTGAGTTCCCTTACCAGTACAACTTCTCCAGCACCTTCGACAAGGCCATCAGTGTGCAGAAATGGTTGAAGAGTCTCCACCGTGGCGTGGCGGAGCCGCCCAAGACCGAGCGCCTTCCTCCAGATTTGCTGTTCCGTGTGGTCCAGTTCTCTTTCGTCTTCCTGGACGACGTCTTCGAGATTAAACTGAGGGACAACTACGAGCTGATGAAGGACGAGAGTAAGGAGAGCGCTAAGCGGCTTCAGCTCCTTGACCGCAAAGTGGCAGAGCTTCGTAAGCAGCACGGTGAACTGCTACCAGCACGCAAGATTGAGGAGCTTTATTCCTCGCTGGAGCGGAAGCACATCGAAATCTACATCCAACGCTCCCGACGTCTTTACGCCAATACGCCCATGCGCAAGTCCCTGCTGACCTGGACCCTCAACCAGCTGGAGCTCGTGGTGTTAGCCGACCAGTCCCTTCACGGGGTGGAGCGCGTCCGCCAGCTGCTTCGTGAGATCGATGGCGTCAGCCCCTTTCCCAGGGAGGGCCTGCCTCTGCTGGTGCAGTGGTGCCGTGCAGTCAGATTCAAGGTGGCTGCCTTTCTAGGTGAGAAAACACATTAAAAGGCTCAATCCCATTTCCCTTTATATCACTACCCCTTGTTTTTTAGTGTAACCATTCTTCTTAGAGAAAATTTAGAAGAGAAAGGGGTAAAATCATCTTTTTAACAATTGTTCAACTTCCAATACCAATATATATGTAGTTATAGCAGTGAAGCGCTAAAGTTCAGCAACCTAACTGCTGCTGGTAAATTAGGTAACTTTAGGGTTAAATATATGTCTTCAGAAAGGGGGCAGGTGGTGCTGAAAATAATTAAAATGATCCATTCCTAAATTTCTCTGCAATAGGGAGCTGAAATGAGCTTTAGTTGGCTTTTATTAGCTTTTTTGCACTTTAATTTTCCGTTCCACCTTAAACGCTGCAGCCTCTGCCATCTGTTGCATCAATTAAGGTGGAACAGGAAATATAGCTAGCTAGCTCCTGCGTGAACTTGCACTTATCTATAGCGCCATTTTAGAAACCCGAGGACTGACTCTAAACACTCCCCATTCTTTTATTTATTTAATATAATGTTCTGTTTCTCCTTTTCCTATTCTCACAGTGAGGATCCGGGATTACCCCCGTTATCTCTTTGAAATCAGAGACTGGGAGCTGTCGGGACGGCTGATTGGAACCGAGCAGGACGGGCAGCTGCGTGGACGACGCAAGGAAGTGGTGCAGCTCGGCCAGCCGTGGGGAGAAGTGACCGTCCACCGAAACGTTCCCCCTCTAAAATTCTACTATGACCTCACCTGTGAGTGCACTAACTAACTAACTCTTTGAACTCTAAATGTAACTTAATTGGATTCCATACATATGCAGATATTTTTAAAAACACACAGAGAACAAAAACGCTTTCATGATCATAATTACCCTTTATGGACTATAATATTTCATAATGTGAGATGGAAAAACACTATAAATAGGAGATCATCATTATAAGGATATTGATAGGTTTGCAGTGACTGCGCTTAGGGATAATTTAAACGTTTTTTTTAAATATTTCGGATTAATTTCCCTTTATTTTTTATTTTTTTTTCTTTACTAAGTTAAGTAGTTGAAAAATTCATTACTCAAATAGAGCTATTCACTGTATATCAACTCTACCTCTTTACAACTTTACAACTGACGCTCTCAAACACATTAAGAGACAAGAAATTCAAGTAATTAACTCTTGACGAGTTCAGCACAGCTGTTAACTGAAAGCCTGAATTCCAGGTGACTCTACCTCATAAAGCTGACTGAGAAAATGCAGAGATGTGCAAAGCTGTCTTCTACCTAAAGTATAAAACACATTCTGGTTTGTTTGGCACATTTTGTCTTTACTGGAACTGTATATGCATTGGTATGTCAGAGTTTTCATGATGTTCTTTCCATCTTGAAGAGCATTTTCATGTAAATAGGATGCCAACATGCTGAAGAAAAGACCAATGATTCTCTTAAAACTGGATAAAACCTATTTTTCTTTCTCTTTTTAGCAAACGTGTTCCTCTACACTATTGTGTGGGGACCGTGCTGGGACCCTGCTTGGACTCTGATTGGCCAGGCGGTTGATTTACTAACAAAGCCTACAGCAGACCCTTCCCCGCTGCTGACCTGGTGGGATAAAAGCAGACTGCTCCTGCACGGACGCTGGCACATGAACATCGACCAGGCCAACCTGCACCAACTGGCTACTGAGGTACTCTCATGCTTCTGATCACACTGCTCAGAACTGTGTTAACAGATTTAAATTGGTATTGGTGTCTTGGCATTATGCAGGATGCATTGCTTTTCCTTACTAACATGCAGAATATGTGCCAAAATAAAATGGCATTACATTACATTTCACTGCACTTACATTTTCAAAACCAAACACTGAATTTGTGTCTGAATTGCACACAAACCTCCCTAATATTTAATCAGCTCACCTGCATTGTATTCAAATTCATAGGTAGGAAGTGTAGGAAGTTAAAACTGAGAGAACATCAATGTTTATAAAAAAACATCGTCCTTAACTGTAAGTTTAAATTAATAATAAAAAAAATAATTCTTTAGTCTGCTCAATTACTAAACTGCTGTAAAACCGAAAATAAACTTACCAAATACTGTATATACAAGGTAACAAAGACGCATACCTTGGTGCGGAGTCCAGACTCCCTAAAACACCCTAAAAGTATTGTTTAACATGCTCTGTGCAATTACACACATTCACCAGAGAGGTCTCTAAATCTGTAAATCACCTAAACTCACAGACTGTCGCTTTAACTGTACTACCTTGCTGAATGTGCCGCCTTTTTCAGGACCCATACAATACTACAGAGAACATGCACTGGGAGTGGAACAAACTGGACTTTGACTGGAATCCTGGACAGTTCGTCTTTAAGGGTGACATGGATGTCAATGTTAGGACAGCGTCCAAGTAAGCGATCCCTTTTTATTTAAGATCTAATAAATACTAAAGTGATCTAGACTATGAAGGAACACATAAGGAATCATGTAGTAACTTAAAAGTGTTAAACAAACCAAAATACTCTTAACTGGGGAGCTGTTAACTTTCCAAAAAAACTGTCCAAAAGAGGGAACTTTTGCTCTCCTATCATGGCATAGCCCTGATCAGTGCCAGTTTCATCATCATAACATTCCAGGTTACTCTACCTCATAAAGCTAAGTAAAATGCAGAGATGTGCAAAGCTCTCTCATCTAAGCAAGCGATGCTACTTTAGAACAGTGTAAAGTATAAAACATATTCTGGTTTAACACTTTTTTAATTACCAAATATTTTCATGTGTTTTTCCTCATAGTGTGGATGACTTAAGTAGTAATCTACAAAGCAGAACATTTCAAAATAATGAAAAAACACTGAATTTAAGGTGTGTCCAAACTTTCGACTGGTACTGTATTGATCAATTTTTTAAACCATAGTGTGTTCTTTATTTTTAAGGTATGATGATATCTGTTTCCTGCACCTTCCCAATCTTTGTATGACCCTGGACCTCCAATGGCTTTGTCATGGTAACCCACATGATCACCACGGAGTCATGCTCTGCTGTGCTGATAACATCGCCGATGTGACTTCAGGACAACCACATGACTCCTACAGGGCCTTCCGTTCTGAGAACCTCAACCTCTCCATCACCATGGACCTCAACCAGAACGCTGATGCAGGTTGGAGCTTACTCAAGCCTTACAATTCATCAGAGTTTATTTTATATCTACACACTAAACAATCCCACACACTAAACAATCCCACACACATACTATTACCCTATTACAACTCTGAGTTAAACTCAGTTACTCTTATTATTATAACAATATTCAAATTTAAAAAGCATCAAAACTACCCTAAGTTGTTATAAAACAGTAAAAGGTGTAGTCTGACAGATATAAACCTGCAATAGACGGAAATACCAGCATTAAAAAAAATATATGAATCATGATTTTAATATTGGGATGATTAATAGATTCATTTTTAAATTATTGACACCACTAGTGTGCATATGATTAAATTTTGATTAATGATTAAATCTAACGCTGATTTTTATTTTTACATATTTAAATACCTATTAATAAAAGCTTAAAGGGTGACTAACCCCCCTAATTTTATTGACTCTACACTCTACATTTGAAAAATGCTAAAAAATGGAAGGAGTAGTTTAGGAGGGGCACTGGGTGATGTATGGGTTTAGGGGTGGGGCAGCAGGTAGGGCTGATTAGGCTAAGCAGTGTGCCTCTGATTACAGTTAGACGCAGATGGTTAGATTGTTTCATGTATTTAAAAAATTGCCTTAAATATTTAGTTTCCATTTCTATATTTAATCAGGTTATTTTTGATTTGTCTGATTTTAAAGTTTGTTTAATAATCAGAAAAATATCAATATGACAAAGCAAAAACAAATACTTTTTCTTGCCATTGTATATGATGACGTTAACTGTTTAGTGAATTGTGGTCTTCTTTATTCCTCAAATACTTATGTGTCTGTGTGCTTTTCAGGATCTTGCCAGCCCCAAATCCTCCTGTACAGCAGCACACTGCGCTGGATGCAGAACTTCTGGGCCACCTGGACCAGCGTGTCACGGCCCATCTGCAGAGGCAAACTGTTCCACAGCCTGCGTCCGTCCCGCAAGAAGCTCGGCCAGCATTACAAACAGATGTCCTACACAGCTGCATTCCCCAAGCTGCAGGTCACACACACTAATAAGAATTTTAGAACATTAGATTAATATGGTCTGTAATTATATGTACGCTGTACTTTAGTAGGTGATTTATTGGTCATATTTTTGCTGTTCACAGGTTCATTATTGGGCATCCTTTGCTCAGCAGAGAGGCATTCAACTGGAGTGCAGCAAAGGCCAAATATTTACAAGAGGATCACAGAGGCTTATTCCACAGGGTAAGTGTGAACAGCCACCAAACGCAAACACATACTCTTAATCACTAAGCTGTCTGCCGATGTACAGTATCAGTTTACCTTAAATTCAGTGTTTTTTCATTATTTTAAAAATGTCATCCAAACTATGAAGAAAAATTACTATGTGCACAGGATAAGTTCATCAGAGTTACCAGCATTATAAACTTTAGTATTTTGGTTTGTTTAACACTGTGAAGTTACTACATAAATTCTTACGTGTTCCTTCATAGGGTTTCATAGGATCACTTCACTATTCGTTTACAGTGTAAGAAAACTACTGTATTTTTTGAATGACGTGTGTTTGTGTGTGTGTAGCGGGCACAGTGATGAGGAGGTTGATCTCGGAGTGGAACGTGACTCAGATGGTGAGTGAACTGTCTCTGGTCACCGTCCACCTGATGTCCTCTACCTCAGACGAGACAGCTGACCACCAGATCAACGCCCAGGTGAAAAAGACCCACCTGCTCAGCCTGTCCTCCCTCAGCTACCAGAGACAAAGCAACCGAATCGAGGAGGTAAGTCCGGTGGAATGAAATGTGAAAGTCCAGTGCAATGGAATCACATTTATCTATTTGTAGGACAGAGCTTATGAAGCAGTTTTGGTGTTGAATCTGAAATGTCAACAAGTGCTTGCCTGGATTGTATACAGCACCATTAAAATATTAGATGGAAGTGTGACAGTTATAAAAGTTCTCATCAGGATTTTTATGTCATTAACCTTGTCATTGTCATCTATTATTGTAGCCTTAATTAAAAAAATGGAAATCCCTGCTTTAATTTCTTCCAGGAGGTCACTTCCAAAGATGAGACCAACTCCTCCTACACCCACAAGCTTTGTTTAGTGGACCTCCGTGCTTCCTGGACCACCACCAACAGGAACATAGCTTTTGGCCTCTATGACGGTTACAAGAAGGCAGCAGTGCTGAAGAGAAACCTCTCCACAGAAGCCCTGAAGGGTCTGAGGATCGACACACAGCTACAGGCCAAAAAGCTGAAGCGCACCATGTCTACTTATTCCTCTAGTGCCCCTCCCTCCACTCCTGTCATCCATACTGTCATCCGCCCAGAGAAGAGCCATAATGAAGGTGCCAACTGCATGATCATCTTCTTGTTTTAACAGCATAACACTCAGAATAATGTACTCTCTTTCTAACGTATTCTCTTTCTGACTTTTGTCACTTTGTGCACCAGGCACATCCATGCTGCAGAAGCTGATCGAGGAGACGGATAAGTTTGTGGTGTTCTCTGAAGAAGATTCGGGAGTGAGTGATCAGCTGTGTGGAATTGCTGCCTGCCAGACAGATGACGTTTACAACCGCAACTGGTTCATAGAGCTCGTCAACTGTCAGGTATGTTCTTTTTGTTGTTTAATCTTTTGTTGTATCCTCAAGTGTAGTCACCACATAGACTGTTAAAAAACGATATAATAAAACTGGCACTAATCAGGACCGCCCCAGGAAATGAAGAGCAGGAGTTCACTCTGTTGCACACGATAAGTTAATCAGAGTTACCAGCCAGAAACCATATCCCAGATAAGAGCACCTAAATGCTTTACAGAGTATTTTAATTAGTTTAATGTTTTTAAACTACTACATGATTTCTGATGTGTTTCTTTATAGTCTGGATCACTTTAGTATTCATTTACAATATAGGAAAAAATTTAAACCCGTTAATGAAAAGATGTGTCCACATTTTAAACAACTTTTTTATGTGGTGGCCATTTGCTAAAATAAAAAGAATAATAACAAAAAACATCTCTACACCAGGATCAAAATCCACCTGTGGTCAATTTATTTATTAGAGCTCAGAGACCTCCATACAGTTGTGCTTGAAAGTTTGTTTTAGGTCATATTTATGCAGAAATATAGAAAGTTTTAAAGAGTTCACAAACTTTCAAGCACCACTGTAATATTAAAATGGAAGGATAGTCCCCAGTGTTCAATTTTGCTGAGCTTCACAGATCTTAAGTTCAGAGAAAATAAACTTTCAGTGCAACACTCTGCACCTCATGGCAGATTGTCCAGACTGAAACGTGTCCTCAGTAAGCTGACATGGAGAGCACTACTCATCTTCTTCCTAATATCATCATACTGTAAAGCATGGTGGTGGCAGCATCATGTCCTTCCACTTCCATTCGTAAATCGTCTGAACTTGTTTATGTGTAGATGATGCTGCGGGGCACCGAGACGGTCGGCTGTGTGCTGGTATCTGCTGCAAAGGCTCAGCTGCTGCAGTGTGAGCACCTTCCAGCCTGGTACAACGACACCCTGAAGCAGAAGACTACGTGGACCTGCTCGCTGGACTGCATGCAGTATTTTGCCACTATGGAACCAAACCCTTCTGAAAAGGAGGATGTGCAGCTCTGGCTAGAGGTGTGTTTAGCCAATAAAGTCCCACTCAGACTAATATTGAGCTATTACAAAAAAAACACATATACTTGTTTTACTCTTGCTTACTCTTTAACGATGATGATGGTTCAGGTACCGTGTTTTTCGTATTAGAAGGATGACTTAAAATCCTTTCATTTACCTAAAAATCAACAGTGTGCCTTATAATCCGATGCGCCTTATGTATGAATTCTACCAGTCAGGTATTAAGAAGCAGTAAAGCTGCTGCTTTATAAGGCTGAGTTTTAGTGAAGAGTCCAGCACTAAGGCTAGGTGCAGCAGCATTAGCATTAGCCGTTAATCTATATTACTAGTGTCGCTTAATTCACCTTAAAATCTGATGCGCCTTATGTATGAAAATAGGCCAGAAAATAGACTTTCATTGATGGCGGGTCTTATAATCTGGTGCGCCTTACAGTCTAACAAATACAATAATAGCAGCTTTCTTGTTCTTGATCACTCAGGTGAAGAACATTGAGGAGCACAGGCAGCGTAACCTGGACTCAGTGCAGGAGCTGATGGAGAGCGGACAGGCTGTGGGCGGCATGGTCAGCACCACAACAGGTATCGTAGGACACGCTCTGCAGTGCCTGTGTAGATAGCTTTGGGTCAGTTTGATCCTGAGTTAGTAGTTTTAACCATAGTGAGGGGATTTTTTTTTTCTATTTTTCTTGGAAATGCTTTTAAAGTACAAAGAAAAATGGGACAAAATAAACACCTGAAACACTTCATCACTTGGAATCCTTGGTGCAAAAACATCTTTTAAGTGTTAAGAGAAGGAATAGCAGCATTACAGAGTGGTACATGCCAGTACCATCCTCACTTTTTAAAACAGTACCAGGAGTGTTCTAGTGTGTGATTCCCCTCAAAATTCTCCACACATTCTGTACTGGTGACCTGTCAGGACTGTAGTTACCAAGTGTGTGAAAAGTATCTCATTGATTACTCTGTAGGTAGAAGTATAGATAGTAGGGTTTGAAATACTTCCGCAGAAGTTGAATTATCAACTCAAGCTTTTTACTCTTTTAGTAAAAGTGTAAAAGTACTGGTTTCAAAATTATACTCCAATCACAATTAGATTCACTCTATCTGGATGGAGAGATTTACCTGGATAGGGTTTTTATTGAACGATGAGGAGCCGGAGGAAAACAAGCTGAAATGAAATAGGAGTAACAAGGCTATTTTTAGTAAGAAAATTTAAAGTAAAGTAAAGAAATGTAGAAAGTGCATTTGCGTAAAATAAAGTTGATCAAATAAAACATTAAAAATATCTTGGGTTCAAACTGTCTGCAATGACATAAGTCAAAGTAAATGTAAGAAACACTGCATTGGAGAACAAATGTGACTTCTTTTTTCTTGGATATATTAGACTGGAACCAGCCATCCTTAGTGCAGGAGACACAGCAAGTTCAGCGCATCATCTCACGCTGCAGCTGCCGCATGTATTACATCGGCTACAGCCACGATATCGACCCAGAGCTGGCCACACAGATCAAACCTCCAGAGGTTCGGGACCGTCATGAGAAAGAGGATCTGCTGAAGAAGCAGGCTGGTGGGTGTCTTCTTAATGTAACAACGTAACAAAATCACGTGCCATCTATATAGTGCTGCAGATTAGTGAAATAATCGTTCGCTTTGTGATACAAGCATCAAACTTGGCACAGATCATCTTCAAGACGTACTTTTTCCAAAAAGCATGTTAGCCACGCAAAAAAAAAAAAAAAAAAAACTATAGCCGCAATTTCAAGTCAGTTAATTCAAGTCAAGAGGCTTTTACTGTCATTCCGTCTGAGTATTCCATTCGGCTGTTAAACAAATACCTTTCATAATTTGTGCTTTTGCATATTTTGGTTTCAATTTAGAAAAATGTCCCAGGTCATGGTATTTGTGTTTGCTAATCAGGTGTAAAAAATTGACTTGGTGTAGTAAAACATGATGAAGAGTACTAACCTTTGTTGAATCACAGTTTTTTTTTTTTTTTTGCAGTTTCTCTAAACATGCTTCAGACTGGTTGATATGGGGCATATTCTTGTCCCTGCAGATAAATCGCTTTTTACACTGTTATTCAGTCTCAAAGCAGCCCCATACTTCATTGGTAGAATCCGGAGAGCTCTGACATTTAAAACGAGACATTAAGAAATTTAAAAGTGCACAAGAAGTTTATTAAAAACCACTATTTACACTGTTTAGCATCCATTCTGAAGCATGTTTGGAGAAACTGCAAAAATTAGTTTTACTCTTTATTATCTTTTACTACACCAAAAGTCTTATACACAGGTTCTCCTTTAAGTGGTTTCTGGGTGGCTGTTGGGATACAGAAACTCACCTGCTTAAGTGCATGTAAAAAAGTTTTATTTCACATTTAATAAATGACCATCATCATAGATTTTCAGGTGGCTAACATACTTTTCTGATTATATGGGTCCAAATCATTATTTATGGAAAATTTGGTATCACAAAGTGAAGAATTCTTCTGGAATATGGAATTAATGAGCAGCACTGAAAAAGCTCTTCTATAATATGTTTCTATATGTGGTGGTGAAATCGTGCAACTGTTCCTGATCTGAATCCCAGGTGCAGTAGACACCTTCACCCTGATTCATAATGAACTTGAGATCTCCACAAACCCAGTGCAGTATGCCATGATCCTGGACATAGTCAACAACCTGCTGCTCCATGTGGAACCAAGACGCAAGGTCAGAGAGTTTTTTTTTTTTATGATCAGATAGATTAAAAGGCAGTTAAAGATGTTGATGTTAAAGTGTCTGATCTGCTCTTCTGTCTCACAGGAGCACAGTGAGAAGAAGCAGCGGGTGCGGTTCCAGCTGGAGATCTCCAGTAACCCGGAGGAACAGCGCAGCAGCATCCTCCATCTGCAGGAAGCCGTGCGCCAGCATGTGGCTCAGATCCGCCGCCTGGAGAAGCAGATCTATTCCAACATAAGGGTCAGTCTCATAAGCAGGAAAGCAGAATGATGGAAGTAGTTTTAACTGGATTTTTGGAGGACAGATAATATGCAGCATTATCAGAGTGTCCTCTGTTATTAACAAAATAACAGTAAAACGTGGTATTTTTGAGTATTAGCTTATTCTGGTTGTGTTTTAATTAAATCTAGTCTCATAGTTTTCATGTAAACTGTCAGTTTTTATCATATTTTTGCAAACTTTTGGCAACTGCAGCCTAATCTGAGATAAACTGCTCTGCTCAGGTGTACATGATTTAACCTGCTATATTAACCACATAATTAGTACTTAGATTGACCATTATTAATGGTAATATCATACAGGTTATGTAGTTAATTACATATGCATCTTAAATATAAGTGTTTTATGAGCTCACTGTATTATTAAACTCCTATTGGAGAAACATGAGAACTGAACTTTTTCTCTTTTCTTTTTTTTTTTTTTTTTGGACACCTCAGTCCCAACCAGAGGAGATGAGGGGAGACGAGCTGTCTGATATTAATCTGCGCCTGCAGAATCAGCTCAACCAGGAGAAAACAGATTTGCAGATGAAGAGTGAGGAACTCAACATTCTCATCAGGTGAATCTATTGTTTTTGGTGTTAGACAACACAGCCAATAATCAGTATTTGAGCCATAGGGTATGTAATAAAAACATTGTATGAGAACATAAAACAAAAAAAAATTAAAGGATTTGCATTTATTTTAATAAAACCTCCTAAACAGTGTGTATAAAAAACAAATTCTGTGTCTCATGTAAGTAAAAAATATCATTCATATCATTCATTTATCATAATCAGGGTAAATATGCAATTAATTTGATATTGCTTGAGGTCATGTTGCCCAGCACTATGTTAAAGAAACATAGAGCCCTATCTTACATACTATCCTATGCACTTTTGCCTTAAATGTGAACTCAAGAATCTGAATAACTTGCCTGGTGACTTTTTGAGCTCATTTTGAGTAGCATTACTTAAAGTAATGTAAAAATTCTAAAATAATTCTTAAAATAAGCAAAATAATCTTACATTTACACAATGTTTAGTAAGACAAAAAATTGTTTATTTACATTTATTGCTTTGAAATCACTTTTCAGATGTAGTTTCGTGTAGTGTATGGATCATCTTTATTGGGTGCATCCAAACTGATTTTAGAATGTTTTCTTCTTCAATAAAAAGGCAAAATATCAGATATGGCATTGATATTTTTTTTTGAAATTACATAAGTCATTGCATTTTACACAGCTGACTAAAGCACAATTTAAAGCTCTTATTCATTTATATTTATTATATATTTATTCATTTATTTTTCACCTTTAGTACTACTGTGATTTAAAAAAAAAAAGTAAATAAAACATAAATATGCACTCTCTAATAAGGCGACACATCTACTAAAACTGATATGAATCTTTTTCAGGTGTTTTAAAGACTTCCAGTTGCAGCGAGCCAATAAGATGGAGCTGCGGAAGCCTCCGGAAGATGTGAGCGTGGTTCGCCGTACAGAGATCTACTTCGCTCAGGCGCGGTGGTGCCTCACGGAGGAGGACGGCCAGCTGGGCATCGCCGAACTGGAGCTGCAGAGGTTCATGTACAGCAAGGTGGGCAGCTGCTGCTCAGTTCTAGGGTGGAGGGGGTTTTATTTATTTAATACACATTTGGCACAATCGTGGATCAGTTACATTATTACTGTGCTGACTAGCCATGGACAATAGGTACAGATCCCTGCTTTATACAAAGTCTGCTGCCTTAATGGAACTATGCTAATTTTCTTATTGTGGCGTCAGAATAAGGGAGCATCCAAACAGCTCATAGAAGCTTATAATTCACATATGACACCTTGGAGTGTTTCCAGGGGCAGTAGAGACACAAGTACAAATACAAAAGCGCACAAAAAGATAGTTTAACATAATATGTCCCCTTAAATTCCATCCTGGTCTAATTCCATGCTTGCCTTCTTTTGGAGAACAGGACAAAATAGTTTAATAGCTTAGACCTCACAAATGAGAGGTTGTCTTGTTTAGATATTGTAGTACAGTTGCAGTATGAGGTGTAGTTTTATTCATTTTGTATAATCTATTAAAAAATACATTCTTTTTCCACAGCTAAACAAGTCTGATGACACAGCTGAACATCTCCTGGAACTTGGTTGGTTCACAATGAACAATCTGCTTCCCAACGCTGCTTACAAGGTACAGCCAGCAGATCTTATTCACAGAGTGAATTCACACACTAGACCAGTGGTCTTCACCCATAATCCACTCATCTGATCAAGTGACTGCCTTGATTAGATAAGGTGATTGATTGATTAGGTGTGTTAGATTTTGGTTGGAGCTTAAAACTGAAGGAGAAGGAAGTTCTCCAGGAGGAAGGTTGAAGACCATTGAACTAGATCTGCAATCTGTCCTGAAAATCCTGATTTGGATTGAAATTAAAGAAGAAATCTGATGTTCCCAACAGGCTTACAATGCTAGTGATAAGGGGATAAAGTTGCCCATTCAAAGAAATGTTTACACCATTAACAAGCTCAAAGTAGCATCACGCTTCATTGGTTGATTTCTGAGATTTCTTTCAAAATGAGGCACTGAGAGCTTAGGTTTATTAAAAACCCCATTTTCTTTAAAACAAAAATATGCTATGGTTGCAGCAATATTTCAATGTACAAGTTATTGAATAACAGTATGACAGATACCTAATATGATGATGTTATAAAGTAATAGCGTGATTTTCCTCCAGGTGTCTCTTAAAACCTTTGTGTGCACTGTATATTAAATATTTATGTAAGTAAATTTGCTGGTTCAGATCCTGGTGCTGTTTTCTTAGTCTTATGCTTGTTTTTGCTTGATTTTTCTTGTGCAGCATGTGAGGGTATGTATGGTGCTGGTATCATAGTATTCTTGCCAGTTGGTGTCATCCTTCCCATTTCATCCTACACATCTTACACCCTGTGCAAGGCATGTTGCAATGCTCATCTTACACCCCGTGAACTGCGTATTATCATGCCTTGCACTTTTGTCGTTTAAATAGCAACAGTGCTTCTGAATATATCAACAAGGATGGGCGTAGTGTGCTGGAAATAAGGTGTGTTTAGGTACATTTCTGGCATATTGCTATCTTGGTGTTGGAAACACAGGTGCGTCACTGACTAAATGAGCTCTGGGAGCACATCCACAGCATAAACGAGAAGAAGAGAAGCATTGGACACGTCCAGGTAGCTGCACCATTAAAATGGTAATCCGCCAAAGTCAGAGCACATCTGGCTCTTTAAGAGAATGAAGAGCAGGTGACACTCTGATTGGTTTATTTTGTGTAACACCCAAAACACACCCATGATTAAGAATTAGTACATGCCTTTTGTGAGTTTGGAGCCAGGCAAGGTGTACTTTTCCCGTCGTTATGTTAGGAAAGACACACTGACAGATCCTAAATCAAGCTGCACGGCTAACAGCTTGCCTATAGATCATTAAATTAGGATCATAAGAGTACATTTTCACTGTCTGCTCAAAAAAAAAACTCTGATCTTTGGTATTGTGTTTCATTTATGATAGGCCTCCATCTTCATCTGTGATTTTCTATTTTTTTTTTTTAAATCTTGTATTGGGTTTGGCCACCACCATCTTCTGCTTTGATTTTGTATATTGAAGCATGCTGTTGATGCGTGTTGTGTCATTAAAATAATCAGTTTTACAGTGTCTGTAAAACAAGGAACACTCTAATGTGAGGAACATGATGTTTTTGCTTTGCGGTTTCGTGCTGTAGGTGGTGTTGCGTCCCCAGAGCCCCTGTCAGTCGGGGCGTCAGCTCGCCCTACGCATCTTCAGCAAAGTCCGCCCACCCGTGGGAGGGATTTCTGTCAAAGAGCATTTTGAGGTAATTTAAACACAGTGTTTAACAATCGATGTGTCAATCCATATTATGGCAAGAACTTCTTAACTAAGTAAAGAAATTCAAAAAGAAGAATTTTATGAGCTTTGAAAGTATACTCAAGTGCAGTCCCAAAAAACATCAAAAACCTTATAATGATGGAACTGGCACTCATCAGTATTTTGGTTTGTTTAAGACTTTTAAGTTACTATATGATTCCTATGTGTTCCTTGATAGTCTGGATGACTTCGCTATTCATTTACAATGAATAAAATTATAATAATATTAATAATAAAATTGAATGAGTAGGTGTGTCCAAACCTTTTTTTTCTAGCATCCCTATTAGTAGGTAGCAGTAGAACCACTGTGGAATATCAATAGCATTCAGAACTGAATTGTATCCTCACTTCCTGTGTTTCCTTTGTGTTCATATATACTTTTACAATTAGGTCAATGTGGTGCCGCTTACCATCCAGCTCATGTATCAGTTCTTCAAGAGAATGATGGGCTTTTTCTTCCCTGGGAGAAACGTGGAGGAAGAGGAAGTCGGGGATGAAGAAGACAAGTTTCGACTCGTCACCACAGGTTTGATTGAACTTATAATGAGAATTAATGGACTTCTATTTACGTTCCTTTTCTCTTCTCACTGGTCAATACTTGCTGAAGCTTTTATTTTTTCGTTCTCTGTGCTGTGGGGATATTGGGTTTCTAATTGCTGTGTTATGTCACACCATTGGTTCTGGCTGTGCTATTAAAAGCTCGGCTCTCGTCTGACATTGAGTGCTCTGCTCTGGTCCTGATTCAGGGTCACCCTCATGGTGTGCACTATAGAATATCTCCTCAATCCTTTCCTCTCTCTCTGGGATCAGGTGTTGTGAAGCCCAGGCAGCTGTCTGAAGACTCCATCGCTGGGCTGGGCCCCAGTAAAGGGGTGACGCAGGGGATAAATCGTACAGCAGGGGTCCGGAGATCCTTCCGTAAACCACCTGAGGTACTACCACGTTTTGTAAACGGCTATTTGTAACTAGACACTGCTTTGCTTTGCAGGTATTGACACCTGGCTTTTGAGCAAACTTCCCACCACAACAAAAAGACTGTACACTAAGCATTTGCAGAAGAGATTAAACTGAACTAAATTAAATTAAACCAGAAACTAATTTCAGATAAAATTGAACATTAATCTGAAGGCTAAATTCCAAACATTGGACACTCAAAACAAACTTAAAACAAAACTAAAAAAATGTTAAATATTTTTCCTAAGCCTCACCGTTTTTTGATGGAAGCCCTAAATTCAGTGTTCATTTGGGTTTTTTAAGTGTTAAATAGTTAGAGTTAGGTTTGTTGTGCTGGATATTTAAATAAGTACAGAAGATTCTACAACATGTACACAAATTGCTAGTCTTTGCAAAATAATAACAATGAAAATTGGAAAACCTAAATTATAAACTAAAAGACTAAAATGTGACTAAAACTATGATTCATTTTAGTCATTCAGTTATTTGTTTTAGTCTAAACGAAACATTTTAGTCTAGTTTTAATCAATTCTTTATTCGTTTTAGTCTAAACTAAACATTTTAGGCTAGTTTTATCAGATTTCTAAAATATTTTAATTAGACAAAAACTAATAATCACTAAATAACTAAAACTATTATACATATTGGTCAAATCACCTTTCAAAATAAACACTATTTCTCATAGTCCTGAAGCCCAGAATGCTGTCATGTAGTTCTCCAGCACAGCACATTAAGCTAAATAAAGACTTTTTGGGTATAAATTCAGTGCATCCCTAATTTGCAGTGTGTAATTCAGTCGATAATTTCAATTGGATTAATGAGATAGTAGATGAGTAGTAAATGATTAAATGATGCAGTTTCTTGTTCCTTGTGCTTCACAGTGTATACTATATATATGTTTTTCAGCACCCTGTCGATGACATTGACAAAATGAAAGAGAGAGCAGCGATGAACAACTCTTTCATCTATGTCAAAATCCCTCAGGTTCCCCTGTGTGTCAGCTACAAGGTGGGTGGAGGACTGAACTCTCATAAAGTTCACCTAGAGGATGGTAATCTAAAAGCTGCGGTGTTTAATGTGTCTGGTTTGTAACTGTTACAGGGTGAGAAGAGCAGTGTGGACTGGAAGGATCTGAACCTGGTGCTGCCATGTTTGGAATATCATAACAATACGTGGACCTGGCTGGACTTCGCCATGGCTGTGAAGAGAGACAGCCGGAAAGCTCTGGTTGCTCAGGTAATTTTGTGCTGGTGTGGTGCAGTGTGTAACACCATTACCTGTCAGTGAGCTACCACATCATGTAGGAGACTGGGCTACACCAGTAAAGGTTTTCTTAGGCAAGACTCCTAACACTACATTGGTCCGCCTGTGTAGTAGAAATAACCTTGTAAATTGCTCTGGATATATAATGCTCTGGAAAATATAAATGTAATGTCTTCTCTTAATCTCCCTCCTCTCCTCTCGACCCTGATGAACAGATGATAAAGGAAAAGCTACGTCTGAAGCCGGCTGCTGTTGCAGAGTCTCGTGGGAAAGTGACTGAGGGGAAGGTGGACAGCAGCGTTCAGCAGCAGGAGGAAGACGAAAAGGCCCGGCTGCTCATCGGCCTCAGCTCCAACGACAAGAGCTCGAGCAAGAAGAGCATCTTCAGCCGACGCAAGTGAGCGACTGTCCTTCACGGAGCTCAGGGTATAGAGATGCTGAGTCCTGCTGAGCCTGGGCCAGGCAGAGCCTCTCACCATTCACCACGTAAAGGACGAGCGAGTGCTCTCTCATAGTTCTCTTCACCAGAGGTGCCTTCAGACGTCCACGCTGGCTCTGGACGAATGAGACCAATGAGGCCGAGGAGATGTTCCCGTTGAGGAGGACTGCTCAAGAATCACACTACTGTCTTTGAAGAGGGCACCATACTTCTGAATCAACGTTCTGAATCACAGTCATGAAATGGTTTAGTACCATAATCATATGTTTCTGTGCCACTGTAGTTCAGTGCACTACATTCACGACGGTCCTCAAATATCAATGTAGATGTACATTTCATGAAGCCCTGATGAGATTAGGGTGGAGATTTTATAGAGAGAAGAGAAGAGTTTATTAATTTCAGTCTCCCAGTTTCTGCAGTAACTCAGAAATAAATAACGGTTCCGTTTTGATGATGTTTGGTGATGTTTTGATCTCCTGCAGGCTCAGGAGACTCAAATCTAAAGGGAAATAAATCTAAAGGGTCTTTCAGGCACAATTGTATGGTTTTGGTGAGAGAGGGATTAACATGTATACTTTGTATGCAGTATTACAATTTCACTGAAGCCCATACCCAATGCCTTTACCACTGAAAGAAAAGACCACCCTGACTGAAAATGTATACATTTAATTAATTTCACAAAATTTGCTGCTTTAAAGCTTCAGATTGAACTATAATTCCAAATAAGTCCCAGGTATGTAATATAACATTTTCAACCTCAGATTTACTGTACTAAAAAAACATATTGAAATATTTGTGCAATACCTAAAAACAAAGCAAAGCACATCATATCGTATCTGTCTGGTATAATGGTTGTGTAATGATGTTGCTGTTTGTGGGGAGCTTTACTGTTTGTAATTTTTTGGAGCACTCTCAATAATGCTATTTTTAACACTGTGGCACTTTTGAAGTTGTTTATTTTTTTCCAGAGTTTTGTATCCTTTCATTTCAATTTCGATATTAGATGCGGTTGGTTTTGTTTTTCAGCTTCTGTCAAGAAAGAGCAGATTTATTTCAGACTAAAAAGAAGTGTTGTATTTTTCCTGTTATTTCAGAGCCTCGGCTCTGTTGGGGAATTTTTCAGTAACATGAAGTATTTCACCATGCTTTGTACACAAATTGTCAATATTAAAATTAAAGCCCCAACAAATCTTTACTGAAGCCTTCTTTTAAATGGGATTCATTCCACACTGATGCATGAAGGTGACCAGGTCGTGAGAATAGTATGTTCTTACTCTTGGGCTCCAAATGGCTCAGTAGACTAATATGCCATCACTGAAATCTCAGGTCATGTTGTTTGCCATCAGCAGCCAGAGTCTGAGAGAGCTGGAGATCTGGTGCTTTCCTCTGAGTGCATTGCCTGCTTAGTGATGCTGCATTGGCAGCAGATCAAAAGGATGCGGTGGCTAATGCACAGGCTAATGCATGTTTGTCCTGATAATACTAGTGCCCTATTTTATTGATCTTTAGGCAAGCCATCAACTATGCACCGTGCTAACGTAACAACGTGAAAAGGAAACATTGCATGTCTCAAAACACACAAAAGTCATGTACTAATTATCTTAATTAATCATGGGTTTGTTTTGGGTGTAACATGAAATAAACCAGTGTGCCACTTGCCATTCCCTTTAAAAGCCAGGTGTGCTCTCACTTTGGCGGATTGTTCATTCATGCTGTGAAGATGCGTGAGCAGCTCATTTACAGGAACAATGTAATTTTATTAATTATTCTGTTTATTGTTGATGTAAAAGTCCGGTTTGTGCTGCTGTGTATTAATGTGTGTGTAATAAGTGAGGGCGTATGCATTAAGTCCATGTTTATATAGAGCAGTGTTGTTATGAAGCAGCTTTAAAGATAACTGGTCCAAAGCCCCAAGTGAGCGAGCCAATGGCAACACAGTGGCACGGAAAAACTTCCTCAGACTGAGAGGAACCAAGTCTCTGAAGGGGAACCAGTACAGTTGATACTGAAAAGCACAACAAATGAAAATAAAGAAATAGATAATGTATATCCAGTAATGATAAACACATGATAATCTCAGATACAAAATTGATTTTTAATTTTTTTAAAAGCCATATTATTTTGGGATACTGTCTCATTTCTTTGAGATACTGACTCATTATTTTGGGATACTGTCTCATTACTTTGAGATACTGACTCATTATTTTGGGATACTGTCTCATTATTATGGGTTACTGTTTCATTATTTTGGGATACTGTCTCATTATTTTTGGATACTGTCTCATTACTTTAGGATACTGTCTCATTACTTTGGGGTACTGTCTCATTACTTAGAAATACTGTCTTATTTTTTTTTTATCTTGTCTCTACTTTGGAATACTGTTTCATTATTGTGAGATTACTTTGTTTCTAAGATAAATAATGTTGCTAATCTCGATATTCTTACATGATATGTCATTATGTTGATTATTATGAGATTATGAGATAATTTCTATTTTTTTTTTTTTTTTTTTTAAGAAGATTAAAACACACCGATCATGGCCAGGATAACCAGCTGGGTGTTGCTGGTCACCATGCTGGAAAACCATATTAATAGTTTTATAATAAAACGTAATAGACTGTGTTTTAATGTTGCAAATTCATGATAAGGCGGATTATTATTTTCTAATCGTAATATTCATGGTGGGGCGTGGCTATAACGCGTAAATCATGCATATTGATGAAGTGCAGCCCCTGAAGCTGAGCGTGGATCAGAGCGCGGGGGTTCAGCGTGTTCTCCGGGCTCAGCGCGCGCTGTAACCCCGCTGTTAGAGCGCGGGGATGGGGGGCAGTGCTCCGGGAGGCGGCGCGGTGTGACGGCGGCTCGGCGGTGCTGTGCTGGCGGGGTGATGGGGGAGATGGGCGGCGGCAGCAGCAGCAAAAACAAGGTGAGCAGGCTGAAGAACCGCGGCCGTGTTTACATCTGTTTACCTCAGTCATGTGGGTTAAATACTACTGAATTATAGGATTTGTGGGCTGTAATTTTATATAAAATGCGGAAAACTGAAGCACTTGTTCAAACTGGTATATATACAGGGTTTTTGAGCCAGTAGAGCAAATGTGATGTTTAAGAAAACAGCAGTTCAAGTTAAACTCGTGACCTGTATATGATATTAATATGTTGAGATAAATTAATATCTTGAAGCTAATTATTTTAAGATACTGTGATGATCTTCTCAAAATAATAATATATCCTGTGATATCTCAAAATAATTATGATTGTTTCTGAAAAATAAAAATAGTTCCTCAAAATTGTAAGATAGTATCTCAAAACAGTGAGACATCTTAAAATAACAATAGGTTCACAAAGAAATTAGAGTTTCTAAAAAATAATAGATCCTCAAAATAATGAGAGTATCTCAAAACAATGAAATATCTAAAAATAATACTCCTCAAGGAAATTAGATTTTCTCAAAAATAATAATAGATCATCAAAATAACGAGAGTATCTCAGAGCAATGAAAAATTAAAAATGATAATGGATCCTCAAAGTAGTGAGATAATATCTCAAAACAATGAGATATCTCAGAATAATGATAGTTTCTCAAAAGTAATAATAGATTCTCAAAACCATTAATAGAATCTCAAAAACCAAGCTTGTTGACCATAGTGACCAGCAAAGCAAGCTTTTTGACCAGTATGACCATCAAAACCAAGCTTTTTGTCCAGCATGACAAAGCTTGTTGATAATAATGACCAACATAACAACGCTTGTTGTCCAGAATGACCAACATAAGAAGCTTGTTGACCAGTATGACCAACCTAACAAAGCTTGTTGTCCAGTATGACCAACAAAACAAAGCTTGTTGACCTGTATGACCAACTAAACCAAGCTTGTTGACCAATATGTCCAACATAACGAAGCTTGTTGAAAAGTATGACGACATAAACCAGGCTTGATGACCAGCATGACCAAGCTTGTAGACCATAATGACCAACAAAATGAAGCTTGCTGACCAGTATATTCAAATAAACCAAGCTTGTTGACCAGTATGACTAACTAAACAATGCTTGTTGGCTATAATGCCTTGCAGACCAAGTTTGTTGACAATAGTAACCAACAAAACCAAGTTTGTTGTCCATAGTGACCAGCAGACCAAGCTTGTTGACTAGCATGACCATCAAAACCAAGCATGTTGACCATAGTGACCAACAAAACCAAGCATGTTGACCATTGTAACCAGGCATGATCCAAATTAAATGTAACAAACACTTGAAGAGCTGGTTAAGCATCTAAATAACCTGTATAGGGTATGTTTTCACCTGAATGACCAGCTTTTTAACCATCATGAGCATCAAAGAACAGATTAAACCATCTAAAACCAGCTTTTAGCAAAAGCTGTTCTTGAGCAGGATCTTTAGCAGGGATCAGGTGTGTGTTACAGATGTGTGAATCTAATTAATATCCTGGGAGTAACGGCTGTTTATTGGTGGTGTGATGTGTGTGTCTCTGTGTGTGTGGAGCAGGCATCAGTGTCGCTGGTGGAGAAGAGATATCTGTCCAGTAGACACAGGTTTCTGTCTCTCCGGGCTGGACTCGTTCAGAACAGTCCTTTCAGGCAGCGGAGTGTCCCACACACTAAATCTCACATCTGTGAAGAAGCCCAGAGCACAGAGATAAATCTTCTGCCCACCTCCACCTCAATGTTCCTGCCTGAGTTCCCTCAACGAGGGGAAGGAAATATGCATTTACAGGTACAGTATTTAGCTGGTCTCCGTCAGGTCCCAAACGAACTCTGGAGTGGTTCGCTTGTGGTAAAAAAGTGAGCCAGTCTCGATTTGACCCTACTTTTTAAGTGAGCTCAACTGTTGATAAGGTGTAGTTTAATCTGATTTATTAGCCAGATAATGTTAATTACCACAGCTATG
The DNA here is from genome assembly GCF_023375975.1 of Astyanax mexicanus. Lineage (NCBI taxonomy): Eukaryota > Metazoa > Chordata > Actinopteri > Characiformes > Acestrorhamphidae > Astyanax > Astyanax mexicanus. The sequence goes on along the minus strand of NC_064425.1, from coordinate 13,322,315 downwards.
AACAAACGCTGTCTCTGCTGCTACATGCTGTTTACATACAAAGCGTGGTATGTGCAGCGTTCACTGCTCACCTCCATGTCCCCTTGAAAACACTAGGTTTTAAAAGCGCAGGGGCAAATTTGGAACACAGAATATTCTTGCAATCTTTACTTTCAGCTCTGACCAATCAGAGGAAACAATGTGCACATGTGGTTTATTGGTACACATTTTGGTGTGTTTAGGTTTATGCATTTGTGAAACCAAACCAAACAGAGGGAGAAAACTCTCAGAGTAAACAAACTCAATTACGGATCCAGACTATAGAAACTACATGTGTGAAAACACCCTTAAAAACACATGAATGAATGAGCTATATTAGCCTACTTTAACACAGATCAGAAACTTGGTCAGAGATTGAAAAAATACTGTTAAAATATTTTTTATATATCACTTTTGTACTGTTTCTTACCCCAGAAGGAATCGATTAAAAAGTCATTCTGCTAACATCATTATTCTGTCACTGATCTTTTCCTGCAGATTACTGGTTTTATAGCTAAAGGCTCATTCGGTCCTATTCTAAAGGTAAAGGACTGGGCAAAAGACAAGGCCTTTGCTATTAAGGTGAAGCCCAATTCATGATTATAAACGCATAACCACTTCATAACTCCATGCTTTGAATGTGTGATCTGTGCATTTTAACTGTGCATTTTTTTGTGATATTTAGGTTTTACCCAAGTCTGAGGTTTTGAGACTTGGGGTTCTGGAGCAGTCCAAAGAGGAGGTTATTATCCAGGTGAGAGATTTACACACAACTTTATGTAAGAAGGCTTAAATAATCCAAGACTGGAACGTAACAGTTTTAAAACTGGTCTATTTTACAGTTCACAGTCCAAGCTGCTTGAGGTTTAGTGTGGAGTTTCCACAATCAGTGATGGTTTGGACCCCTTTATATATATATATATATATATATATATATATATATATATATATATATATATATATATATATATATATATATACTATATGTGTTTTACACTTTGAACTAAATTACTGAAATAATGTAACTTTTAAATGATAATCTTTTTTTTGAGATGCACTAGTACTCAACTAGTAACTAGTAAGATTAGTTTGAAAGCAGTGTGTTAGGATAAGGTAAAGCCAGGGCAGCGCCTAGACCAAGATTGAAGAAACCTGTTCTGAGTGAACCTAGTTGGTAGTACTCATATTTTATCATCCCACATTAAAACATCATTATGGAGAATTAGCATTTCTTGCTCTTGGGGTCCCCATAGTCAGAAAGTTTAATTTGCTCTTTGAGCTATTATCAAAAATCAGCAGTCCTTAAGATTTTTCTTTTTAGATCAAAAGTAGTAGTGTTTTTGAGAGAAGATAGGGCAAATTATAATAATAAATGGCATCAGTGTGCTTCTGCTACCGTTCCTGAAAAAAGCAACATTTATTCATTCTAATAACAGCGGTCTGGTTGGTCCCTGGTAGGACCTTTTTCTGGCTACCTAAGTTTCCTGGCGCTGCTAATGGCTCTTATACAAATGCTACTGTGTACATGAAGATATCAGAACAGCAAAGTCATCATCTGTTCAGTTTCGCAGAATTAGAACTGAAGAGGTGGGAGGCAGGTGAGAAAACATAGACTACAACAGAATCCTTGTTTAAATCACCAGATTCTAAAAAAAGTTACTGCACCACAATGCATGTTTTAAAAGTACTTTTTAGCATGCTTGGTGCAATTACACATTCTCACCAAAAAAAGTGCAGACTGTCACTTTAAGAACAGAATTTTCTGGACAAGCTGAGTATTAAGGGCATTACACACCAGCTCAATTAAATTATGAAGTGTTATAATATAATAACATATTATTTGTTTATAATTAAACATTTTTGGTAGAGCTATCTAAAAAATTAATGTCCAGGGGCCTCATTTTTAAAATTCTGCATAGATTGTGTGCTCAAAAAAAAACCTGCAGGAGATACATCTCCAGAATAAGGGTTGCTATCCACTGGTCTGGAATTTTTCAGCAACATCAGGAAGCAGCATGAGAAGTCGTCTGAGCTCTGATAGTCTTCTGTAGGCTGTGACTAACTGATTATGTCTGAACATTAGTTTCACATTGACCAGTGTTTAGACCGGCTGTCAGGTCACATCAACCATTCACTCTAAACACATCTACATAATACATACTGCATTCTCATTTCACGCTCTGTTTTAAACATGGTCTTACGGGCAATGGGTGGTCCAGCAGATTAAGGTGCTGCCACTATTATCAGGAGATCGTGGGTTCGAATCCCAGCCATGCAGCTTGCTATCAGCTGCCAGAGATCAGTGAGAGCACAATTGGCTTTGCTCTCTCGAGGTGGGTAGATGGAGCTATTTCCCCTAATCACTCCTACAGAGACACAAGGCGTCTGTGGGCTGATGTATCAGAACCGAGTCGCTGCGCTTTCCTCCAAACATGGCAATGCTGCATTAGTTGCAGTTGGGTAAAGAGGTAGAGTCTGACTTTACTTGTGTGTTGAATAGAGCATGTGCTAGTCTTTACCCTCCTTATGTTGTGGCACCACTAGTGATGGGGGATTTAGAGCTGACTATCACCTCAATAATTGGGACAGTGGGGGAAATAGGGGAAAAAACATAAATAAACATGGTCTTACTCATGCTGAACTCTCACTGCCATAAAGCCATTGTCCTCCTTCAGCGTTTGCAACGTCAGTGCTTCATCTCATCTGCTTTGTTGCCTGTTGCATTGTAGCGGCAGCTCAGGCACCCTTTTCTCCTCAGTCTGGAGGACTGTTGGCAGAGCCAGCGTCATCTCTTCATCAGTGAGTCGCTCAGTCCACCACATCCCACCCTTTACTCCCTCTTCATCACCTCTTCACCCTGACCTGTGCTTTTCTTTCTCTCCGATTTACTAGCAATCGGTTCTCAAAGTTTAGTTTTAGGTGTTACAAAATGACGTTAAGGGTTTGTTGCTGGCTGTTTAGTAATATTTAACCCCACCCAAATCCATGTAAGTAAACAGAAAAGAAAGGAAGCTATAATCTAAAATTAGACATCCAGGGCCCTATCACACACCCTGCACATGGTGTTGCAATGCTCATTTCTAGCTTACACCCAACCAACAGTCAGGGTTCGTATGGTCATGAAAACCTGAAAAGTCATGGACTTTAAAAATAGCAATTTCAAGGCCTGGATAAGTTTTGGAAAAATAAAAATACCCAGACAGTTTTGGAAAAGTCATGGAAATTTGTCTACAAATATTTGTGTTTAAGTATATCAATGGAGAAAATTTATTTTGTTACGATGGTACGATGATGAAACTGGCTCTCATTAGTATCACCTCAGGAAAGGAAAGAAGAGCAAGAGTTTCCTCTGTTGCACAGGATAAGTGCATCAGAGTTACCAGCCTCAGAAACTGCAAGTTGACAGCTCCCCAGATAAGAGCACCTAAATGCTTCACAGAGTATTTTGGTTTGTTTTAACACTTTTAAGTTAATACTTGATTCCTTGTGTGTTCCTTCACTATTTATTTACTATGCAGAAAGAAATGTAGATTGATTATTGTGTCTAATTTTTAATAATATTTCTCTTTCTTCGGACAGTGTGTGAATACTGCAGCACTGGAGATCTGTACACGTACTGGACACTGACCGGCCAGTTTGATGAGAAGGAGATACGGGTATTTGCTGCTGAACTGGGCAGTGCTTTAGGTGAGGAACACCCACACTCAGACAAACATGCGTTTACATAGAAATTATTTCACTACATATTCAATACATCCTGAAATCAATGCTGCCTTCATCTCATCTGTATTTGGCTGGCAGGTTTTCTGCATGACTTCGGGATCATTCACAGAGATGTGAAGGTATGAGCCAATTATAGCAGTTGTTTTAATTTAGTACTAAATTATAATTGCTGATATAAAAAATGTACAAAGGTTTTTCTCATTTGTGTCTTTGTTTTCAGATGGAGAACATCCTTTTAACAGAGCAGGGTGAGCTTGTTCTGACTGCAGTACTTAATATAAACATTAGAGGGCCACACAGCAGCAGTGATGTTGAGAACCTTGCAATGCAGTCTTATTGCATTGTAAATAAATAGCGAAGTAATTCAAAATATAAAGGAACACATAGGGAATCATGTTGTAACTTAAAAGTGTTAAACAAACCAAAATGCTTGATGATGATTGTGGAAACTTCACACTAGACCTCAAGCAGTTTGGACTGTGTGTCTCTCCACTCTTCCTCCAGACTCTGATCCCTTGATTTTCAAATGAAATGTAAAATTTACTGATGATCAGTGATGGTTTGGAGAGTCATATCATCAGCTGGTGTTGGTCCACTGTGATAGTTCAAAGTCAGTGCAGTTTTGTTTTCCCACAAAATCTTACAGCGCTTAATGCTTCCCTGCAGATTTCATTTTCCAGCAGGACTTGGCACACACTGCCCACACTGCCAAAAGTTTTCTAAAACACTGATTTTTTTTTTTTATTGGCTGTAAGCCATAATCATCAACAATAAAAGAAATAAATGCTTAAAATAGATCACCCTGTGTGTACTACATCTGAGTAATATATAAGTTTCACAATTTTAACTGAATTACTGAAATAAAGTAGCTTGTCAATGATATTCTATTTTTTTTTTTTAGATACGCCTTTACACTACATGCACAAAAGTACTGGGACATGAGCTCATTTGTTATTTTTCTTTTTCCTATGCACATTATCACACAGTAAACAGTGAAAACAGAGGGTAGAGAGGATGCAGGTACATAATGTGGGCTGTGTGTAGGCTGCATGCTGATGAACACCCGTAAATAGCTCACCTACAGCTGTCAGAACGCCAGGTCTTACACCAGATCTTCAGGCAGATGTTCATATTCGTACACTTTAGGCTTAAGTAATTCTAATAAACTCAAATTTAAACATAAAACAATCTGTAGTGTGACCACAATTCAGTTCAGCACAGTTTAGAAACATCAGCTTTCTTCTTTCACTGTTTGTAAAATAGTGTGTGAGCGTTTGGTGAAATATTAATGCTGTCTGATTTAGGTCACCTCCGGCTGGCGGATTTCGGCCTGTCTCGTCGACTCGAGTGTGGAGAAAGAGCGTTCACAATCTGTGGAACGATACAGTACATGGGTAAGATTTAACACTACACTGACTCTCTCTCTGTTCTCTGTTCTTATTTATGATTATGCTTGTTACGTAACCGAGTGCTCAGTCTTGTATTACCTTATAGAAACGCTGTTGTTTATTGGCTGTGTTCTGTTTATGAACAGCTCCTGAGGTGTTGAGTGGAGGTCCGTACGGTCATGCTGCAGACTGGTGGTCTCTAGGCATTTTGATATATGCACTGGCAGCAGGAGAGGTAAGAATGTTAGGAAGATAAAGTGGTTTTGTAAAGGTTAATATATTTCAAGATAAAAAAAAAGACCATCCCTAAGTGTAATTGTTTTGTCCTACGTTGTAAATGAATATTGAAGTGATCTCTCAAGACTATAAAGGAACACATAAGGAATCATGTAGTAACTTAGTTTAAAAGTGTAAAACAAACTAAAAAACTCTGTGAAGCATTTAGGTGCTTTTATGTGGGGAGCTGTTAACTTGCTGTTTCTGAGGCTGGTAACTATGATGAACTTATCCTGTGCAACAGAGGAAACCTTTGCTCTTCCTTTCCTGGAGCAGACCTGATGAGAGCCAGTTCTATCATTATGGCAACTGCACTTGAGGATATTTTCAAAGTTCTTTACATTTTTTGTGCAAAGCTGTAATCAAGCAAGAGGTGCTACTTTGAGTAATGTTAAAATATTCGTTTTTAACACTTATTTGTTTACTAAATAATTTCATATGATTTCCTTTATAGTTTGGATGACTTTAGTATTATTTAAAATAATAGAAAACACAGAATTTAAGGTGTGTCCAAACTTTTTACTGGTATTGTATTGTTTATAACCCGAAATCAGAAAAAAACTTGGACTTTTATTTGATTGCAGAACCCAAGGTATTATATGTTTTATTATTATTATATGTCTGCTCAACCTTAATTAGGTAAAAAATATGGTCTTTTCTGAAATGCCTTGTGGGTTTATTGCTAACTTTTATTCTATCTAAGAATATTTGCTGGACCTAAAGATCTTGAAAGGCAAAAATAAACAGACACATGTCTGTTAGTGTATATTAACAAATAAGAATGAGATTGTAACACAAAAAACATGAACTACTTTGGGTTTACACTGTTGGAATCAAATAAAATAAATGTAAATAACTCTTTAATTTTATTAGCATTTTCTGTGCTTCCCCAGCTTTTTTTGATTTGGGGTTATATATCAGTAACAATGCATTTAAATGAATCTATGTGTCAGTGTGGTCCAGATCATTGATACAACTATAAAAATAAGTCAATGAAGAAACTGGAGAAGAGCTTATAAAATTCTTACTAACACTATTACGTGACTGTGCCATTAGTTTGTATGTATATTTTGGGTGATCAAACTAAATCAAATATCGTCGCTGTCCAATGAAAAACACTTATCTCCAAAACAGCAACTTTAGAGGAGAGAGAAAAAAGCTTGTAAACTTTCAGTGAAAATCATTGTAAAAAGAGTTTATTTCAGGTCATTTTGAAGTATTTCTATTGGTCCGTTCATCAAGAAATTTTGGCGCTGTGTAAGGGACAGTTTGTCTGTTCAAATTGTGTGGTAAACTAAAAATTGACAAAAATGGAGATGAAGTGTTTCTCATTGGACAGCGACGATATACTCATCATTTTTGAGCTAAAAGGCTGTTCAGGTGCTGTTTAATCTGATTTATTCTTTAGAAACACCCTTAGTTAATGCTCAGTTCCACACCTTCACTTTGATCTTTTTTTATTTCAGTTTCCTGTTCCACCAGAAGCAGACCACAGCAATATGTTGACCACGGTGACTGACCACCTGTATGAGATGCCTTCAGGCTTCAGTCCTGAACTGGCTCTGCTTCTTACCGAGGTAAGCCCTGTGCAGTCTCCCTCTTATTCCCTCTTGTTCCTTTAAACCAGACACTTGTAATGCCATTTTTTATTCTCGCTCTGTGATCTTCTCTCCGAGCAGCTTCTGTGTAAGAATCCCACGTGTCGCCTCCGCAGCCTGGAGCGCTACAAAAGCCAGAGATTCTTCTGTGGGGTCTCCTTTGACTCACAACTGCTGACGAAGGCTCCTGTTCAGCCCATCCTTCAGCTGAAGGACCACCCGGAGCGGCTGGAAAAATCAGCACGGGGGTTGACGTTCGAGCAGCTGCAGAATTTTGACTGTGATCTTCTCAACTCTCCAACAGACGTTTCCCAGACCCTTCTGAACACTGGAATGGACCAGGATGCTTCAGGTTCTTGAGGAGAGGAGGTAAGAACCCGAAAGAAGGGTTCTCAGCTTTCCTCGACTGCTGCTACAGAAGAACCAAAACCAAATAACTCATGAGAATTTAATACTCAGTTGTGAAACGGGCAGGCAAGCTCAGAAATTCACAGGTAGGGGTGAAACCCAGCAGGTAAGCAATAAATTCAGAGACATTAGTTATTACACTAAAAACTTATTCAGGAGAGACTAGGTTTACCTGGGGAGGTGCAGTAATGTATTTTTCTACAGGATGTCAGGAAAATATGTGATTTATTCACACTGGAGAAGAAATGTCAGCATAAATGACTGAGATGGGAGCGGCTACTCGATTTATGCACTGCCATCATCTAAAAAAAATAAATAAATAAAATAATGAAAATCAATATTATAACCCACTTATAATAGTAAGGAAATTTAAGTTAAAAAATTAGCTGCTACATGTTGATAACAAGTAAATAATATAAAATATAAAAGAATAAGTCTTGGCTCGTCTTTTGAATTTAATTAAATTGTAAGTGTTAAGATGGCTGAAGGACTTGAGGTGTCAGTGCATTGAAAATGTAGCTAAATGCTAAACGCGCCCTTGAGCTCCTCCGTAATTCAGAAAAAATTGTCTGGAATCTTGAGATGTGAGTAAAAAAATCACTTAGTCTAGTAAAGTTTAGTAAAAAAACACTAAGGATATCTGGTAATAATTACATTACCCCACCTCCCCTAGAAAGACATAAGTTAGATAAAGGATTTTCTGAATAGCACATGATCACAGCAATAAACTAGTACAGGAGTCAGTAGTGTTTTATAGCAAGTAGCAGACAATATATCACAGTGTATCTATCAGGGCACTACCTGTGTAAGGAACCGCATTTAAAATAACTGGAATAGCAGTCAATTTTGTTCTTATAGCATAAAACTTTGTTTACATTTTATATCATGCTTCATTTACATGTAATTTCTAGTGTTTACACTTGGACAAAAGGTGGACATATTTTACATTTTGGTTTAGAATAGGTCTATGGACCATACAAAATATGTTCATTAAGTTTTTTTTACACAGAATCACTCTCACATAAAGAGATATCACCAGCTCTATTTCTACCAGGTTCAGACCCTTTCAGAATGAGCCGTTTAGGGGCTCTGTCACATTTATGCAAATAAGCTGTTGCTGGCCACGCCCCATGTTTAAGCTAAGTGTTTGCCACACATTCTTACATCCTCCTCATTTGCTAACTTGCCATGGACAGTAGGTACAGATTCCTCCCTCGGACGAAGTCTGTTGGGTAATCCTGCTGTGTACTGTCTGAGATTCTCAACCAGCAAATAATACAATTTTTGTATTATTTTAAAATGTTTAATTAATAATAAAGTCATCCAAACTATGAAGAAAAACATATTGAACATTCTTTAAAGTAGTACTTCTTGCTTAGATGACAGCTTTCTACATTTTTTCAGTCCGTTTTATGAGTAGAATCACCTGGAATGACTTTCAGTTAACAGCTGTGCCTCATCAAGAGTTAATTACAAAAAGAAAAATTTCAAGAACTTCAAAAGTACCCTTTTGTGCAGTTGCAAAAAAGACCATCAAAATCATTATAATGATGAAGCTGGCACTCATCAGGACCACACTGAAAAGGAAGGAGTTGCCTCGGCTGCACAGGATAGCTCAGTTTTCAACCTTTGATCAAATATTTCAATTTATTTGATTTCCGTCTCGGACAAAATATAATCATTTTGATGCATCTATAAAGCTATAAATCATTTGATATCATATTCTTTACTTTTCTCTGAGTAATAAAACTAAAGCAAAAAAAATGAAGTTTCACTAAATTATAGTTAGTAAAACATTGAGTAACTTGAGTAAATAATGAATACTATATAATTCTATATACTATATAATTATTATTACATATCACTTTATCATTCTAAAAATATAATTTATCAAAATGATCTTTGTTCAGTCTTTTTTTGCTGTATCCTCCTATAAAGGAACAGGAATAGAGTAGGGTTGAAGCAGAACTGTGAGTCTCTTTATTAAATGATTTTTATCAGATGATGAAATATGTATCTGTGAATGATACCTGGAGACTGATCTCCAACTTTCAGACCTTGGTGTGACCTATTTGTGAGAGCAAAGACGAACCCAAATGGGAGCAACCTTAATAGGCCTGAAAATTGGAGACCAGATAAAGCATCATTATTAATGTTTTTAATTAGGTATCAGGAAAAAAACCCATAGCCCCTGTGGAGCGAGCTAAATTTAACTTTAACTCTTCACGGGTCTCCCTGGAGGAACCCCACAGACGCCGGCTCCACGAAGAGGAGCGTGAATGGTTTTGTGTGGCGTAGTTTTGTAGAACCACACTGGACCTTCAGCAGCAGTCAGGTTCAGCACCTGTTCACCTCACTGTACAGGCAATCCCTCACAACCGGGGCGTCCAGTCTTATCCGCTAAGGGCAAAAGACGTAGCTGTAGGTTTTCATTCATACAACCAGAAAACCGGACTACACATGATTAGAATAGCACTGCTGAAGTAAATTCAAGATTATAATAGCAGGGAGTGCTTTTTTTTCATTTAATAACAAAGGATGCTAAGCTAACGGACACTGCACATTAAAGCGGTTCTAAACCATAAATCATATTTTTTTTCATTAATAGTTGAAATATGTTCATTTAAAGTAAAGAAACATACCAGTCCTGCTTATTTTTTATAAACATTACCTAACCTATAAAAAGTTACTTATACACTTTTATTTTGGTAATTTCAACCTCTGCAGTGCCCTCTCATGTTTAACTGTGCTATAGGAATGTATAATGTTTCTATGTACATTAGTATGCGAACACTCACAATATGCAAATCAGTTAATCAATAATACCACTCCCTGCTGATGTCCAACCATCTGTGTCTCACCGCTATCAGAGGTACACTGCTCAGCCCATTCAGCTGTCCATTCTGCCCCGCCCCTAAACATACATCACCCAGTACCCCTCCCAAACTACCAATATCCACTTTAAAAACAATATGAGTTAGGACAAACAATGAATTCTGTCTTCTTAATTTGGCCTTTTTGTGTCTTTTTGCAAAATCATAAACACAATCAGGCCATCACATGTTTTAACCATATATTTTGCATGTAAAACATGATCATCATTTCAAATGCATTAATAGGAGCACCATCATTGCAGAGAACACATATCCTCCACTGCTCCACAGTTCAATTCTGGAGGACTTTATACCCTTCTAACCAAGTCCTGCTATTGGGTATGCAGCTCATGCAGCTCTCCCTTCTGCCCCGCCCCTAAACCCATACATCACACAGTGCCCCTCCCAAACTACCCCTCACATTTTTAGCCTTTTTCACATTTGAGCTGAGAGTGGAGTCAGCTTAAATCAGGGGGGTTAGTGCCCCTGTAACAGTAGTAAAATTTTAGTAACACTTTATCTTTTATTTTATTGACAATGCTAATCTTTGATATTGCTTTTTTTGGCAGTACCTCTCTACAGGGACTATGCAATATATGTGTTTGCACATTTCACCTTTCCCTTACTGATGCAACTTAAAATAGCTGAATATATTCATTAAATTCACACTTTTGGACATATATAGATACTCTATAATTTGGGGCATTTCAGAAGACAGCAGCTTCATGAAAGCAGTAGAGGCTCTAGTTTTTATCACTTCAGTCCTTCGCTTGTCCTTGAAAACTGGATCAGAGAGTTACTGGAAATTTCCACTCACCTGTAGAAGCCTGGAAATCATTTGCTTAGTTCTCTGTTCCTCTGAGGCTCCTATCATGTTCCTCTGGGTCTTCAGGCAGCATGAGGTTCAATCACCTGGAGATTTTTTTAGATTTGATCCATGTACATCATTTATAGCAGTTTAACTGTGCCACATGTGAATTGAAAGGGCCTGATGGTATGAGGGTACGTATGGAACGTTTCTTTGGAAGTGTTAGCTTTTTTCATTACATCTGCTTTTCTACATTTTTTTTAAAAGCCTACCCTTTACTGGTATTATTTCAATATATTGATGCCCAATTCCAGTTCACCCCTTGCCCTTACCACCAGTGACGTCAGTAACGCGTTACTTAGCAACACGCTACTCTAATCTGACCCTTTTTTTCAGTAACGAGTAATCTAACGCGTTACTATTTCCAATCCAGTAATTAGATTAAAGTTACTTATCCAAGTCACTGTGCGTTACTCTCTCTCTCCCTCCACCTCACACTCACACACAGACACACACAGACACACACGCATATATGTGATCCCTGGCCTAGACCATATACACGGTTTTGTTTTATAAAACCACTCTTTGCTGCCCTGCAGTGAACAGCAGGTTCAATGTTAAGATTTACAGTGTTAAATATTTCAGGTCAAGAAAGACTTTCTTTATTTTTCTTTTTTGTAAAAACAAGTATTTATGTTAAGTGAAATCAAGAAAGACCATATTTTATTTTTTATAAAAAAAATAATTTATGTTAAGTTAATTCAAGAGAAATTGTCTTTTATTTTTATAAAAAAACGTATTTTTTCAGGAAATAGTTCAACTTTAAATGTCTAGGGATACATTGTTGCTGTTAAAAATGCATTTTCCAATAAAGGGAGTATTGGCAAAAATGTTAAGGCGGCGGGAGGTGGTGTCTGCAGCTGCTGAAAGTAACTAATAAAGTAACTTGTAAAGTAACTTAGTTACTTTTAAAATCAAGTAATCCATAAAGTAACTTTTTAATAAAGTTACTTTTTAAAGGAGTAATCAGTAACCCCCCTCCCCCCCCCCCCTTCTAGGGATACTGTGTTCCAGTTTTTTGTTAGGCTGGAGGGGAAGGTTAGGGGAAGTGTTAGGGCTCCATGGCCCTTCTTTATGAAAAATTATTGGCAAGATGAAACCCTCAATTATAAATATTTCCTTTGTTAAAAAAATATTATAGCAATTGCATTGTCTTAGTTCATGTAGTTTCAATTCATTATTGCTTTTTTTTTTCAGAACAAGCATATAAAATCGGTAGTATTACATTTTTTTGTTAAATGCTGCAACAACAGGTGGGCTGGATAAATCTGGTTGATGGGTTATTCTCAGTCAAACAGAAACACTAAAGTGTTTAAAACCTCCATCAGCACTGCTGTGTCTGATTTACCTGCACAACCAGTGTATTGCGGTAGCCGCATGCAAAGTGGAGCTGGGGGAGAAGCTGCTTGTGCTTCTCCTGCAGGGACTGAAAATTGAGTTTTAGGAAAGAAACAAGTTTTGTAGCTCAATACACATCATATAACGAGCTCTAATCAGCTCATATACACCAGAAACATCTGTAGAATAATGTTACATTCTGGAAATGCAGACCTTTCTCTTACTAAAAATAAAATGCATCTCTTTTCCAAGTTAAATCCACTATGTTATTTATGGAAGACCATCATTTAACATCTTATTAAAGAAGCAAATCAAGGTGTTATCAATGTTTTAAAAAACAGTTTTCATAGTTGATGATATTACTGTAGAAATTTAGAGTAACAGGGTGGCAAATTAAGATTGGTTGTATATAGACCAGAATTTAGACTCCTATAAAATAAGAAAATCATAGAATTATTCAAAGACATAACTAAAGTCTTAAGAACCAGTATGTAATAGTATTCATTATGTATGTTTCAATTATTAATAACCACAAAATAAAAAATAATAATACTGTAAGAATTTGAAGTAATGGAATAGTAAGAACAGAAAAATTGTCTATTTGATACAGATACAGAACTGCAGTCTATAACTATAGTGCTCATACATGAGCAGTGGAATTGATGAGATGAGTGTAAAAACAAGAATATGGTTTAAAAGAAGAGCCTGGACAATGTATTCTTTGTTAGTTTGGAATGCACAGGTTATCTGGTCGTTTGCAAAGAATCGTTATGAGCCTCCTAAAAGCTACCCCACCCAGCAGACTGTGCTAAAATTTAAGAAACCTGAGATAAATCACCTGAGACTTCTTTTAATCAACCGCATTCACGTTGTTGTCTGAAAGAGGTGTGGCCTGTTGGAGCAGTAATAGCAACACCCAGTCTAAATTAAAGCAGGTTAGAGGTGCGCCCTTCCATGGCTTCTACCACCCCTTACCAAAAACTTAATGAGGTCATGACGTTAGGCTCCGCCCTACAGGTGTCGGCCTCCTGTGGGACGGCACCATCATAAAGAAGTGGGACAATGTCTCTCAGTCAGAAACACAGAAGCACAGTCCTCGCCACAACTGTCGGAACAAGTACGAGGAGCAAGAGTGTCTTCTGCTCTGTCGCATCACTCTGTGAGTAGCCCTGCTTTTTTCATCAGCACTGTTCATACAGAAATCTTTTTTAATATAAATCAGTTTTTACAGATTCTACAGATCATTGGTTGCCATGTATACAAAGTAATTCCAGTTGGTTTGGTGTGAAATGGTTCATGTTGGAAAAATAGTGCAGAACTCTGACTTCAGTACAGTGGTGGTAGAATCAGAAGAACCAGAGACGAGAATGTACAATTACTACCATTATAAACTTTTCCTGCTAGACTATTCAGTTTCTTTAGAACAGATCATTTTTTTACTTTGAAGATCTTTGTTTAGAAGGTTTTTAGATCAGTTATGTGTGGGCAGTGTGCCATATTTGATCTTATCTTGCTAAATCTAGTTTTCTGGGCATATTGTGGCTTTCATCCATGATTTAAAGAACATTGATCAACACATTCAATTACAGAGAGAAGAATTAGACACTTCTGTTTAATTGCATGGAGTACATCACTTTTGGATTGGAAATCACTATAAAAAGTATGGATTATTTTATGACTAGCAGTTTTTAAGCATCTGCTTCTACTAATGCATTTTGTCCGCATGTTAAAAATGTTGTAATAAATATCTATATCATGTAAATATCTCTAAATAACAATGGGATATAATATTTTTACCCAGACCTAAGCTCAATTGATTTAAAGTTTATTTCTTTTATTTCATTTTAATAGTAATTTAAGCTTTAAATTGCCTTTATTTATGACTGCGTACAGACATCAGTCAACCATAACATTACGACCATCTCTTGTTATGTGCATTGAGCATGTAGGACACTTTCCTTCCTAGTTCTAGAATTACAGGCTGTAGTTCTGTCTCTGTTTCTCTGTATACTTTATTATTCTCCTCTCTGGGGCGCAAAGTGGTCCAGCAGTCTAATGCGATTGCGCTATGATAGGAGATTGGCAATTTGAATCCCGGTCATGCAGCTTGCCATCAAATGCCAAAGCCCAGAGAGAGCACAATTGGCACTTTCTCTTAGGGTCTCCTAGGCTGATCGGTATCAGTGCAGAGCGTGCTGTGATTCTACCCAGCAATGCTGCATCAGCAGCAGTTTAAAAAAAGAGGCAGTGGCTGACTTCACATGTATCGGAGGAGGCATGTGTTAGTCTTCAAAGTATTTTTTTGTGCCGTCTTTAGTGATGGGGATATACAACTGAGTAGCTCCTGAATGGGTGGGACAATCAGCCTAGCTATATCGGGAGAAATTGGGAAACAATTATAAATAAATTTATTTAAAAAAAAATAATAAAAAAAAAAATATATATATATATATATATATATATATATATATTTCCTCCTTCTTTTACTCCGTTCTTTAATACTCAGGACACCACTGGATAGACCACCACAGAGCAGCTATTATTACATTTATTTGGTTGGTGGGTTGTTATTCTTAGTACTACACTAACATTGGCATGTTCTAATGGTACGAGTGGAACCTGTGGGCACTGATGAAGGTCTAAAGGATAACCATCATAAACTGTGCAGCAACAGATTCAGAGATTCTGTATCATGGGAGGTAAATCCTGCCAAAAATAAAATGAAAATTAAAAAAAAAGAAAAGAAAAATGCAAATACAGTTTTATGCTTTCTTTTTTCAAACGTGCGAAAATATTATGATACAATTAAAAATGAAATTTGCAAGTTGAAAATGAAAAAGAAAATTGGGAAATGTAAAAGTTAATCATCAGAAGATAGTTCTAATTGTCCTTTCTGTTTACCTTTTTTATTTTGACAGTGAAAGTGCCGTCCACTTCAAAAACTGAATCACAAAATGTAACTTTTGTCACATATGACTCATGCTCAAGTGAAAAATTAGCAAATAAAATGATTGAATTTCATTTTTAATTTTGTCAATTTTTTTCACACATGTTCAGAAAAAGAAAGCGAAAACTGTATTTGCATTTTCATTTTAGTGTTTTCATTTCAGTTCTATTTTTGGCAGGATTTACCTCCCATATCTGTAGTTCCTCCAATATGCTTCTTCTTTTAAAACTGTCCTTGCAACAGAATCTAGGTTCACATTACAGGCCTCATTTACTGCACAAAATCTGATCTGACCTTTTATTTACATTCATGCCTGTGATTCAAATATCAATATTAATAACTAATCTAGGTATGTAATATCTGTCTGACTTTGCTTTATCTACAAGGTGGAGCAGCTGTAGGTAGGAGTGTGTAATAGAGTGGGGGACAGTAAGTGATTAAACACAGAAACATGGTCATAATGATATGCTTGATCGGTATTAATGTGGTAATGTGTCTGTAAGATATAGATATAGATATAGATATAGATATAGATATAGATATAGATCCAGCTATAAAGACCCAGCTAAGTAATGTTTAGCACTGTTTTAAAAACATAACACGTTCTGGGAACGTTCAGTAAACAGTTTGCTATGGTGGAGATAAAGCATTGGGACGGTTCTATTATGGAGATAAAGGAAACATGTTAAGTCTTTGTTACACTGATAGAGATGAGCAAGCTCAGAGATCATGAATACAGGGCTTTGTGGGATTTGCTTTTTGACACGTTTTAAACAACTGAAGATACAGATACTGTGTATGCCCTAAGCGTCATAATCCAAAAATAGCCTACATTGTGGCATTTCGTAAACCTACGTTTCTCATTTGTATCTTACGATGTCCTTCGGCTCTTTGGTTCTTCATTCACTGATGATCTTGAGGAGAAAACTGTACGCCTCCATACTGCCTACTGCTTTATTCCTGATGAATATACTGTACTGCCCTCAGGTTGAGACTGACCTGTAGAATGACCCACCAGTTTCCCACACTCACCACGGAGCAGAAGAGGGAGCTGCATGAGATAGCTCTGCGCATTGTGTCTCCTGGAAAAGGCATTCTAGCAGCCGACGAGTCAGTAGGTCAGTGCCACTGTTGAGACTGTTCAGTCTGTAATAATGCTGTTCCACCTACACTCTTATATATAATGATTCTCAGGTTGGATGTATGATTGTGGAGAAATCCTTGCTTAAGGGAAAGTCATTGTTACAGAACCTTCACCAAACTGTTTGAGTGTCCCTTTAAATTCTGTGACTCTAAGTGTAGGAAGGTACAACAACACTGGTAACCCCCCCCTTAATGGGCGCTCCCAATAGTTACTGACGGTAGAATATAACCAGACTGGAACATGTTCAGCAGTATCCATGCACACCAGCTATTCAATCCTTAGCACTAGAAGTGGTGAAAAAGGTGTTAAAAATCATGTAATTATTATCCCAAAAGAGCTCATGGTGATGTATGTGTGTGTCATAGACACTTTTAAAGCTGTGTAAAGTTCATACAGAACTCTGTCTGTCCTTCACTTTATCTCATGAAGTTCCTAAATGATACATACTGAACATCCTGTCAGCATCACAGGAATTACAGGAAAGTACAACGACACTGGTATCAGAACCCCCCTCAAGAGGGCGCTCCCACTAATTAATGACAATAGAATATAACCAGACTGGAACATGTTCAGCAGTATCCATGCACACCAGCTGTTCACTGTCTTTAACACTAGAATGGATATATCTATCCTTTATATTTGATAATATTTTATTTTTGCTGAACATTTCCTTACTCATCTTAACTTTATTTAACTGAACTGAGTTTTATATGGTCATATTTGTAGCAGAGTTCTGTTTAAACTCAGCGCATTTAGCCTCAGTCTTGGTAAAATAACAATATAATATTTCAGTAAAGATAGTGGTTATAGTGTGTTTCATATCGTTGCTTTGCAGTTTGCACTACACTTGATTCAACATTATTTATTATAACATAATTACATGTTTGAGCAAGACAGGGGTGCTCCGCGGTGCTCATGCGCCCCCAGCAGCGAGTGGCATTTTAAAGCGCTGGAAATTAGTAATGAATTAATACATTTTACCTTTTTTAAATGTGACCTGGTAATGAGAAATGAACACTAACATATGGTTTTATATATCTATGTATTTCACTGCTGGAAGTATTACAAAAAAACTGACCTTCACATCATGGTTCTTCAGTTCTGCTCCTGCTCCTGGATTACCTTACTTACATTGATATTTAATTTATTAGTAGTGGTGTTAATCGCTTAAAAAATTAATCTGATTAATCACTACGAAATTCTGTGATTAACTACAATTAATCGCATTTGTTTTGTGTGTGGGTTTGTGCGTACGTGCGCGCGTGGGTCCGTGTATGAGTAAGAGAGAGAGGGAGAGAGAGCGATCTCTGACGTCGAAACTGAAAGTCTGAACCGGAGTGTAACTGCTGGACACCCTAAGAGCGCCGCCGTTTAATCATTCAGCCAGAAAACTAATCAGTGCGTTGGTCGGGGGCGGGGCAGATTACAGCGGAAGGAGGAGTCAAACTTGGTGCCTTAATTAACTTGCGTTAAAAAAAAATTAACAAATTAACAGCGTGCGTTAACGCTTCAACACTGACACCCTACTTATTAGTAGTTTGGCCTGTGCTGGGTGGACCCTGTTCTCCAGGACCCGACATGAAAAGTCGTATTTTAATATGTAGAAGTTTTCAAAACACTCTTTTACTTTTACTCTTTAGTACCGTTTTCCACAAGTATTAAAACTCACCAATCTAAAGCACTGGCTCTGTCTGAGTTTGATCTCTGTGGCTGGTCCTACAGGCAGCATGGGAAAACGTCTAAACCAGATCGGAGTGGAGAACACGGAGGAGAACCGCCGCCTGTTTCGCCAAGTCCTCTTCACTGCAGACGACCGTATCGATAACTGCATCGGCGGAGTCATCTTCTTCCATGAAACGCTCTACCAGAACTCAGACGACGGTGTTCCTTTTGTTAAAATGATTAAAGACAAAGGCATCACTATCGGTATTAAGGTATTTCACTCGCTCCTCAGGAGTTCAGGATGAGGTCTGGTGACCTCTTCTGTCTGGTTTCACTTTTCACCTTTAAAATGTCTAATAAGTTAAATTAGAAATAGTTAACTGCTTTACTAATTACATTCCTAATCAAGTGGTGAAAAATGTGCTAAAAATCATGTAATTATTATTATCCCAAAAGACCTCATGGTGATGTGTAAAGCATACCTGTCAAGTCTCCCGTTTTGTCCGGGAAACTACCGTATTTTACTCCTCTTTCCCGCCGTCCTCCCGTATTAGTATTTTCCCGTAAATTTCCCGTATTATATTAAGATTAAAAAATATATATTATTGAGGAGACAGGCACTGACCCCGCTGTGTCTCTTAACCAATCATGGAGCCGGTTCAAGGAGAAAGTCCCGCCTTTCAGGAGAAACAGCCAATCAGCTTGCAATAGAGGGTCAGTGTGGGGAAGCCCCTCCCCGTCGCTGTGAGTTCAGGCAGCTAGTTGGAGCTGCTGATGTTAAAACAGATCTGGATATTCAGGGATTTTTCTAAAAGAAAGGTAACGGTAGGCTAATCATGTAAACTGTGATGAGATTTTTCTGATAGCTGCTTAAAAATACTCCGAAATAAAACACACAGATTAAACCTTTTAAAATAAAAAATTACAGCTTGTGACTCAGTTTAACTAGAAAATGTGGAGAGGACCGAAATTAACTGAACTGATCAGGGGTTGAGTGATCAAAAGAAAGAAGTATTAATTAAAAATGATTAATTGTGTAGGCCATTAGGACTAATTTTTACTGATGGAATATATCTGGTCCATGTCCTTTTAGTAAAATCTCATAATACTATTTTTAGGTCACCTACAGTCATTTTGCAGAATTTGTGCACCCTTTGTTTAATTTTAAATCTATTAAATAAATAAAAAAATATATAATATAAAAGTGTGCATTTATGGCAAAAAAGACATGAAATCTTAACTTTTTTAATATCTAGAAAAGTATTTTTAATTTGGCTGTATTAAAAGAATGACATATGTAGGAATGTCCACAACATTTCAGATTCTAATAATTTAATTGTAGTGTGTAAGTGGTTCACATGTGGTTATTTTACATTTTTTTTGTAAACCTGTCTTAAAATGTAAGGGATACTGAACCTTCGTTAGGCTGGTGGGACGGCTTTAAGCGGACAGAGGAAAATATCCCTTATTTTTAAATCTAAAACTTGACAGGTATGGTGTAAAGTTCATACAGAAAGTTCAGTCCTTCACTTTAATTCATGAAGTTCCTTAGTGGACAGTGTGTAAATTATATTTACCATATACTGATAAAATCAAGCTCTTTCTCTTTTTTCTCAAAATCATTTTAAACTTTTCTCCACGTTCACAACCAATAATTTTAGAAACGCAATAAGATACAGAAAACAATTTCAAAACTTCATATTCATA
Source organism: Astyanax mexicanus (assembly GCF_023375975.1). Lineage (NCBI taxonomy): Eukaryota > Metazoa > Chordata > Actinopteri > Characiformes > Acestrorhamphidae > Astyanax > Astyanax mexicanus. The sequence continues at coordinate 13,302,365 of NC_064425.1, read as the reverse complement.
CCTAGCTCATTTTAAGCTACACAAGGCATAGTTTTCCTGACATTATTATTTAAAAACTCGCCTACAGATTGCTAAAATAGGGCCCTAGGACTAGGGGTACTATAGTTCACAAAAAACAGCACTAAGAAATAAACTTTTTTTAAACATTGTTTTATTAATATTTTTCTGTTTAGTACATAATTTTAGTAAATAATTTAATTTTGTTAACTTCTATTCTGTCCTAAAGGTTGACAAAGGAGTAGTTCCCCTGCCTGGAACGAATGGTGAAACTACTACACAGGGTCAGTCTCACATCCTATAATCTCATAAAATCTTTCCAGGGTTTAAAGCAGAATCTCCTTATTGTTGAGGTTTTAGATTGACTGAAGCTCTGTGCAGGGTTGGATGGTCTGTCGGAGCGATGCTCTCAATACAAGAAGGATGGAGCGGATTTTGCTAAGTGGCGCTGCGTGATGAAGGTCAGCGACACCACCCCGTCTCAGCTCTGCGTTACAGAAAATGCCAATGTCCTCGCTCGGTATGCTAGCATCTGCCAGCAGGTACAGTAAGACTCTGAGTAAAGTTGTCTACACATGAAGGGGCAGTTTCGCAGGCAGGGATTTGGGCTAGTCTTGGACTAAACAGCATTTTGGAAAATTTTGACCCAATCCCATTAGGCTCAATTCTCATTTGTACCCCTACTGCTTGTTTTTAAGTATAACCCTTTCCCTAGGGTAAGGGATGAAGTCCTCCCCATAAGAATTTAAATACAGGCCAACAATTAAGATACAGATATAGCAGTATAGCAGTGGAGCGCTGGTTAACTTTTTAACTTTAAGGCCTTAGTTCCTCTGGGAAAGGAAGCTGAAATTAGCCTTTATTAGCTTTTATTTTATTTTATTTTATTTTAAAATTGCTTATTTAAAAATGCAGATTTATGGGGTCTCTCTCTGTGTTTTCTCTTGTATTTCAGCACGGGATTGTACCCATTGTGGAACCTGAGATCCTGCCCGATGGTGATCATGACCTGAAACGCTGCCAGTTTGTTACAGAGAGGGTTGGTGGTGATCCATCATTAATGTCTTTATGCCACATGACACACGACACCAGCTATAGACCATTTAAACCATTTTTTTTTTGTGTGTTGCTCCATGTTTCTCCTCCAGGTTCTTGCAGCAGTCTACAAGGCCATGTTCGATCATCATGTGTACTTGGAGGGCACTCTGCTCAAGCCCAACATGGTGACCCCCGGACACGGCTGCCCCACCAAATACAGTGCAGAAGAAGTGGCCATGGCGACCGTCACCGCCCTGCGGCGCACCGTCCCTCCTGCGGTTACAGGTGCGGTCAGGTCGCTGCTCAGCGTTACACTGTACGCTCCCCGCCTGTACACTGGAACAGCGCTGATTAACCTTTGCTTACAGGGGTGACCTTCCTGTCTGGAGGCCAGAGTGAAGAGGAGGCTTCCCGCAACTTAAACGCCATCAACAACTGCCCGCTGGTGAAGCCCTGGGCCCTCAGCTTCTCCTTTGGTCGAGCCCTGCAGGCCTCTGCCCTGAAAACCTGGCGCGGCCAGAGAGAGAACCAAAGCGCCGCCACCGAGGAGTTCATCAAACGTGCAGAGGCATGTACTGATATTTCCCTCCTTTACTAGTCCTAGAGCCCTATATTAGTTCAGAAATCAATATTTGGTGGAATAACCCTGTTTTTTAATCTCAGTTTTCATGCAAATTGGCATGTTCTCCTCCACCAGTCGTACAAACTGCTTTTGGATAACTTTATTCAAGCAGTTTTACTTGGTTTGATGGCTTGTGATCATCCAACTTCCTCTTAAATATATTCCAGATGTTTTTTTAATTTAGTAAAATCAAAGAAACTCATGATTTTTAAGTGGTTTCTTATTTTTTTTCCAGAGCTGTATTTTGTCTGATTTTTTTGCAGTGTAGAATTCTTCCAGTTATCATGGAAAATAAGGAGTTTGGATAAAGGCAAGGCCTTTTAATGTGGAGATATGTACGAGCACAGTAGCCATTACAGCCAAAACAGCCATAACCAGACTAAAACTTTCTGATAAGGACTTTAATACTGGTCCACTTCACCAACTGTACAGACAGACGACAGAAATGAGGGCAGCAGTCCAATCTCACAAGCTAATCACTAATTTATTAACTAAACAGCATGTGTATGGGTGCTCTGTATGCTGTGCATAGTTCCTGGTCCCTAGAAATACCAGATACATGTGTCTACAGTAATTACAGTTATATATTAAATTTATACTGATTTTTATACTCATTTTACACGTTTTTTCCTTATGTTCTTCAGGTCAACAGTCTAGCAGCCCAGGGGAAGTACTGTGGTGGAGGAGACAGCAGTGGAGCTACTGGCCTCTCTCATTACCTCTCTAGTCATGCTTACTGAATCACTGTTAACTGTCTTTGTTTGATGATTTCTGAGGTATAGCCATTGCCACTGCCATAGAAATTACTACTAAAGATATATATATATATATATATATATATATATATATATAATTAATATATTACTATAATATGTAATGTAGATTCAGAACATCCCAGTTCTATCCGGACTAAATCTGGAGAATCGAGAGTTGATTAAAAGGAACGGATTGAATTAAATGCCAAATATTAAACAATCAAAAACACTGTATCAGGTTATCGCTTCATGGTCAAATTGAGTAAATGCTCTTAACCCTTTAACGTTCTGCTCTGTTCTAATTATTTTGTAGAGCAACTTTTAAGGCATTATGGACTATACTGCTAAAAATATCCTGCGCTGGTCTGCATTGTGTTTGGTGATGTGAGGTCTGGATGGATTTGAGATGCTCAGCCATGGGAATTGGGAATTTGGTTTGGATGGGTTTGCAAATGTTTTTAGCAATACAGTCAATTTAGTGTATCTTATTGAGGAGGTGTTAAACTGTTATTTGTAACAATCAAAGGTTAAATAGAAGTAGAAAATAAAATCTGACAGAGGTCAATAGTTCCAATATTAACTCTTTTCAGTTTGTGTTCATAAATAAATCCCTAAACACATGTGGATTGGTGGACTTTTTGAAGGTAAGCATGTAATCTTCACCATATTATAGTTTCAGGTTTTGATGGATGTAATTGTGTATAAGTATGTGGGATTTGCACATGTATTTTTTACTGTAGAATTTTAAAAACTAGGGTCTTCAAAACAAAAAAAAATGCTAACTGTTATTATTATTCATGCCCAAAATCAAATAATTTCATATTGCTTTTTTGTGATTAAGATGTTAAAGGGTTAAGAATTGATGCACTTGCTACAATAAACTAATCACAGAGAAAATTCATATAATTTAATTAAACTATACTAACGACGCTGTTATGATTCTTATTACTGAGCCAACACAATTTGAGTTTCTCTATTAGATTTGTTAGGATGATTGAACTGACCTGCTTGTGTGATCCCGTTGTTCCTAAATACAATTCTTTACTGAGCCTCTTGATGTGATGCTAAGTTCCTGTTTATTGTGTTGTTTTTGTAAGTGCTTTGGTTGTATCTGGTGAGACAAAAAGCAATTATTGTATCGATAAAACAATAAACAGTAAAAATAATTAAGTGTGTAATTGCTGCATAGTTTGTGTTCATTAATCAAGTTGTACTGTATGTATCTGTCTGTTTTATAAGTCTGTATCTACAGCTATAGCAGTAGTACTGTCCATGCCTATAGAATAATATGCCACTGCTGGCCAACAGAGACTAAAAGACCAAGGTATTTAATACTTTACGTAAAAATACATAATACAGAACAAAGTAAAAAAAAAAATACACAAGACAATATTAACCATTATTAATAATTAAAAGAATAAAAAGTAATGAAGACTAAGAACACAAAGAAAATACAGTAAAAAAAATTATAAAGATGAAATTGAAAACTTCAATTAAAATGATTACGAATTAAAATACAAGAAATAAATCAACACTAAAGTACTAAACATATGCAAAATACATTATGTTAAACAGTTTGAAAAGCACGGGTAAACACATTTTCCAAAATAGCACCACACGTATCTCTATTTTATGAAGCATAAAGCTCTTGATTGTTTTGATAGTAAATAAAATGTCTATTGTTTAGTTTAAGACACCACAACTCCTGCTTCCTATCACCCTATCACCATAACTGTAACACATCTGAGTTTCATTCTTTACAACAGAGCATTTCACACCAAACTACTCTCAATTACTTATTTTGCATCTCAATGACTTCATTATGCAGACATGTTTATGCTGACATTATGCAGAGTCTATTTAGTTACACACAAAAGGACTGTGTAGTAAATACAAATGAATTAGGTAAATCAGAACTTTACACATACACTTTAAAATTACAGACATTTCAGCAAGTGTATGATTATAATGGATTGTATTGCAATGTTATATATAGCAAATGTTTAAATGTTAAAAGCCTGCATTCATTTGTTCATGTGTGTATTAACAATAAGAGTGCATTAACATACGTTTTTTGGTTGTATAATATCTTTTAAGGATCATGATGATAAAACCAACTTTTTCCATCGCTAAGTCATAATTATGAGATACTAAATCATAATTATGAGATAATACCCCCAGACCTAGTATCTCATAATATAATATCTTATAATTAGTCAAGATGTTTTTGTTGTCAGTACTGCATGTTCATAACATAAAGAGGATTGAAATATTTTTCCGAAAAATACAGCAAAATTACATATTAATAAAGTGATAGCTGACTAAAGTACAACTACATAAAATTATAAATAATAAAAACTTACATTACAACAAGATCACAGATATAGACATTTATAAGACAAGAGAGCCTTACTATTTGCCAATACTAATTAGCGGCTGGAATGGGCTTCCATAAAATGTGTTTATGTTAAATATGTTTGTTTGTTTAAATATATTGTTTTAGGTATTTGAATACATGGAAGAAGGACTATATTCCATATACCTTTGTTTGTTATGTATTTTTCGCGCACTATTTCGTGTGGCGGAAGAAGGCGGTGCCTCGTCCTGTTCTCCTGGGCCGCGCATTTAACGCAGTTTTAATGAACAGCGCGGCGTGCGGCCGTATCCCTCCGCACTACCGAAGCGCGGTATCTGGGGAGGAAGTGAAAAGGCGGCGCAGACCACGTTACCCCGCTGCTGCTGTGTGTGAGTGAGTGTTGGAGGCTTAAGGACAGAAGTTTGAAGAATACAGCGGGTTTAAGCGCTTTATTTCGGGAGGTGAGTGCTGTGTTTAATAGTCTGTAGTGTGCAGTTTTATGGTGTGTTTATTGGCGGGGCGTGCGGGTTGTTTAATCTGCAGTATTTGCTGTTTGTTTGTGCTGAAGCTGCTGCTGTTGTGCAGGGATGTCTGGCGGTGTGATCCGAGGCCCGGCTGGCAGCAACGACTGCCGGATTTACGTGGGGAACCTCCCGCCCGATATCCGCACGAAGGACGTGGAGGACGTGTTCTATAAGTACGGGGCGATCCGGGATATCGACCTGAAGAACCGGAGAGGCGGACCGCCCTTTGCCTTTGTCGAGTTCGAGGACCCCAGGTAGCTAATGCTAATGCTAAAGCTAATCCACTGCGCCTGTAGGCCAGGCTAGCGTGGTGCTGAATAAACTAGCGCTAAACGACTAAACCCGCGCTTGCGTTCTCGGCGGTTTGCGCGGATTAAATTTTAGTAGTTCAGTTTAATATTTTTTCTGCGTATTTTACATTTTGAGGGGATTGTTTTGTTTGTGTGTTTACTAGGTAACTTACATTAAGCTTTGTGCCGCTGGCTGCTAGTTAGCTAACATAGCAAGCTGGCTAACTTCATGCTAACTTTGCTAACTAGTGAGCTTTTCAGAACTTAAAATTAACGTTATTATTCTAAAGGTAAGCTGAGATATCTATCTCGTTTAGATACATGCATCTATTTAAGATATGTGTTTAAACGTATCTAACCCTTTATCTATCTGGGTTTTGCAGGTAAATGTAGCTCCATCTAGCCTTTTGGGTTTTGCAGGTTAATGGAGCTCTCTCTATCGATCTGTTTTGCAGGTTATTATTGTGTTACCTATCTATCGATGTAGCTATCTATCCAGCTATTCATCTGTGTATCTAACTTACCTACCTGTCTTGGTTTTGTAGATTAATGTATCTATCTGTATCTGGGTTTTGCAGTCTAACTACCTTGGTTTTGCAGGTTATGTAGCGTTACCCCTACCTATCTAGCTGTCTCTCTGGGTTTGCAGGTTATTTTAATTTAGCAGTATTTTACACACACATTGTAGTGTAATGCACTTTTAGCCTGTCAGTTGTCTTTTAAGCACTGATAACACCAATATTTGTTTTTCGCTATTTTTATTTACCACGCAGTTTTAGTTTCAGTTTGCACTTGGGCTGCAACTAATGTTAAAAATAATATTTAAAAAAATGCCCCTTGTGATCTCTGCCCCAGCATGAAGCTGCTAAGATTGGCTTTTACATTGACTTTTATCGTAAAAGTGAAAATTCAGTGAGTGTGCTATACAGCAGAGCGCGATTAAACTATGGACGCAGAAGTTAAATTGGCAAGCTAATGCTAGATAAGGTATTCAACCACCTCTCACCTTATCTCCGTTCTTCTTCCTTCCTTCCTTGGGTTTTATGTAAGAAACATGTGGAAGGAAGTGTCACAGATGTTTTTAAGTTTATTTTGGTTTCTTTGTTTTTATATACATTTAAAATCCAACCAGTTTAAAAGAGCATTAATGATTGGAGTGGACAGAGTGGCCTTGTCATAGGGGTTGCCATTTATATATGCTGTCAATATGTGACTGCTCTGCATTTTCAGAGAGTCTAATAGATGACTGGGGAATACACTAGTTTCTTATGGTTGGGCGAGCTGGAGGCAGTGAAATGAGACTCACGTCTGCGTAGCTGCGTAAGGTACAATTTAACAGAAACTGAGAAATGGCACCCTCTATGATCACTCATCTCGGTGGTCACAAAATTAATTTCTACTGAATTTAAGTGTGTATGAAGATGGATAGAACCCCATATTGTTTAATTGTGAAGTTTGTTTATTTGAAGACTAAATAAGACTAAATCCCTCTCCAGTCATTTACTAATGATATTTACTATTTTAGGGGTGTTAATTGTTTTCAAAACTTCAGTTAATCTGTTGTTTTTCAGAGATGCAGAGGATGCTGTGTATGCACGGGACGGCTATGATTACGATGGGTACAGACTTCGAGTGGAATTCCCGAGAAGCGGCCGTGGAATGGGGCGAGGAGGTTTTGGTGGCGGCGGTGGCGGTGGTGGAGCTGGTGGAGCACCAAGGGGCAGATATGGACCTCCATCCAGACGTTCTGAATACAGAGTAATTGTTTCAGGTAATCTCCTACTTCATACAAGCTGTACTCTAATAGGCTTATGTCTGTATGAGACCGAGCCACAAAATAATTTAAGTGTGATTGCACCCAAGATTCATTTTAGACCAGTAGATTTCAGGAATTCAAGCCACTGTAGAAGATGGCCTGTGAAGTTTTGAGCCACATTACATAACAGGGGGAAACCTCTCTCTCTTTCCAAGAGTGTGTTCAACAACCCAAACCTCTCACTAAAACTGAAACACCTGTAATGTGTGATTTGCAGTGAGCAGATTTGCATATTATGTTTCACACCGCAGTCAACTTTCAGTCTGACTAACTGGAGATGTTTGACTGACGTGTACATGCATATACAGTCTTTAGCATACAATCTTGTTGTTGTTGTTTTTTTTTTAATCTACATACTACTGTTCAAGCATTATCATTTCACCCATTTTTTCCCAATAAGAAGTAATCTTTATATAATAGAAGAAATTCTCATTTACCAATTGGAGATGTCATTTTGAGATGTAAATGATAGTATCTCAAAATATTGTCATTGTATCTCAGAGAGCTTCTCAAAATAATGTGATGGTGTCAAATTGTATCGAAAGTGTATCAATATCACAACCTAGTATGTTAAAATAACTACCTAGCACCTCAAAATTAGATCACCCTAAAATAACGACTTGGTATCTCAAAATAAAAGTAATGAGAGTTCATATCAAAATAACAGCTTAGCAGTTCTATACCGATTTAGTATCTCAAATTAATGATGGCATCTGTGTATGAATATACTATGCTCTATAAGTAATGGGCCTGTTGTTGCATACAGGCCTACCACCAAGCGGCAGCTGGCAGGATCTGAAGGATCACATGCGTGAAGCAGGTGATGTATGTTATGCTGACGTTTTCCGAGATGGAACTGGTGTGGTGGAGTTTGTGCGCAAAGAAGACATGACCTACGCTGTTCGAAAGCTGGATAACACTAAGTTCCGCTCACACGAGGTAAGTTTGAGATATTTATTAGGACTTTTGGATGTACATGCCTTAGCTTTGGATTTTTCGTTGAGGTAAGCGATGAGTAATGGTTTGTGGGGGTGTTCGTTGATGTTTTTTTGAGCCCATGAGCTGGCATAAATTTTACAGTAATAAAAGTTGAGCGTATATAATGGGTAAGTATTAGACGTAAGCCTGTTTGTTGTGCCAAATGCTCAGTGGAAAGTTTTTGTGTCCATCAGGGGGAAACTGCATACATTCGAGTGAAAATGGATGGTCCACGCAGCCCAAGCTATGGAAGATCAAGGTCCAGGAGCCGCAGTCGCAGCCGGAGTCGCAGTAGAAGCAACAACCGTAGCCGCAGCTACTCGCCGCGGCGTGGCCGAGGGTCTCCTCAGTACTCTCCTCGCCACAGCCGCTCTCGCTCTCGGTCCTAAGCCTTCTGCTGTCACCACCTATGTGGTGCTTTTTTGTTTTTGTTTCCTGATGACCTCCCCCTCTATTTTTGTTTTTTTGATTGTTTTTTTCCACCCATTTTTTTAAAAAACATCTCATCTTGTACTAGTTTTAGTTTTTCGCCCTCATTTTCCTGACAGTTGGTCTTCTAAGCATTGTCTGTCCTCCACACCCACTTCTCACTCCTCTCACCTTTCTCATCATCCACCCCAACCCCACTCCCCCTCCCCCCAAACCCATCTTTATTCTTTTAATAATGTGTTTTTAATGGACTGCTCACACCCTTCCCTTCTCACCTTTTTCTTTGTTCCCTTTTTTTGAGTATGAAATGGAACTCTCATTGACCAAACAAAGGTTGCATAAAGCATCTGGATATTTTTGTAAATGTCATGTACTGTCTTTCATGAGAGTGGGTTCACAAGAAATGTATTTTACCCTTTTGTCTTCCTATAGTCGTTCTGACGAGAAGGATCAACTGATGCTTTTTGTAATAAAGGATTCCTGAATCCAGTTGTGTCAAGTTGCAGGTTTAAGTGTGTAAAGCGAGAGGTCCTCCATGAGTATTAGTTATAATAACACGTCTTTACCAGCAACTTTCTTAAAGTGGCATTACACCTTCTTTAGTCCTCCTCCTAAGTCAGTGTAGAAGTAGGCAAGTGAAGCACTTGTAGCTGTGTTTACAGTCCAGATATTATGTTCTCTATTCTTGTACCTGCTATACAGATTGCCTTTGTAGCAAGTCGGGCTGCAGGCTGGAGGTGTACGCACTTAAGGTCTGGACAGCCTCTGATGGTAGATGTGGAGCATGGATTTCTAATAATAGTAAACCAGGATCGTTTTTCCTAATCTACACTAGAATGCCATATGCATGTATTATACAAAGTTTTTTCAAACCAAAAGTGTTTCTAACTCTCACCTCTTTCTTGATTTTTGCTGGTATTAAGGTTTGGATTGGAGGAGAGGCTCAGTGGATGCCGGCTCATTGGGATCAGTTCATAATGAAGATAGAATAGGGAATGCTGGATACATGGAGCAGGATCAAATTCTCCAGGATCATAGGAATTAAGATCAAGCAGTTTCAAGTTTTACGAAAAAAAGGAAAGAGGCCCCCCCCCCCCCCCCCTTTTTTTTTCCTCCCATTTGGAACTTTTACCAACATTTTGGCCATTTTGATATTTTCACTCACATTGGAGGAACAGATGCTGGAGCAATCTTTTGGGATGGAATCAACAGGAGCAGTCTGGTAAATTTGAGGGGGAAAACTTGGGATTAGGGGTAAAACTCAGGCGATTTTAGATTCTCACTGCCCCCTTGGTGGGGGCGGTCAGATGCTTTTACATCACTAGCTTTTTATTTGGTTATTTTTTTAGTAAACAGTTGCCTCAATAAAAATACGTTACTAAAAATCGAGTGACTCCTGTCATAATTGAAGACTGCTGTATATCTAGTCCCTTCAGTTCTTATTTGCATCAATTTGATGCATTTTCATAATCTGAGCAAAAGCACCCTGTGGTGCTGTGGTAGTATGGTGGTTTTAATCTTAAAATACAAACAATACTAAATGTATTAAATATTTTTAAATAAGTTCAGTAATGTGTTTCTTAGCCAGTCTAACTTAGCAACTTTTTACATTTTACAAATGAGCAATGGTTTAAGAGAAGTTTATCATAAAGCTGAGCAGTAGGACCAACCTTGTTTAGCATTTGAGAAATGTATTGTGAAACAAATCAGTATATTTTTTTTTCAAGACAAACTGTGCCACATTTCTAAATATCTTTATGGACTATTGGTTATTTTGCTGTATACACACAATAGTCAAGCTCAAGTCAATAATACTGAACAATTATGCAACAGCCTACAGTCTATTAATAAAAGGTAAATATATATATGTTTTATATATGCATGTTTATATATATTCTAGTAAAAAAAACTCATTACTTACCAATTGGGGACATTTATTAATTATTTTGAGATGTAAATGAGATTCTCTCAATATTTTTAATAGAGCATTAGCATTTCAAAATAGTAAAATAGCATCTCAAAATAATGAGAGCATCTCTTAACAATTAGAGAGCATCTTAAGATAATGAAATTATGACACGATCTCAAAACAATAAGAGCATCCCTAAACTATGAACATCTCAGAATAAATAGTATTTCAAAACAAAGATGGTGCCTCAAAATAATAACAGCCTCTCAAAACAGATATACAGGTGCTGGTCAACGAATTAGAATAATTTGAAATAGTGCAATCATGAAATTCTTTGAATGCATTTTTTGTGCAGAAAGCAAATCAGGTGTTCACCGCACCTGTCCTACTCGTTAGACTAATCACAGAACTCGTTACCTGGAAAAAAATTTGCTCAGCTGAGCTTTCCAAAAGGCCCATTTAGGCCACTTAACTGTGACACTGTTGTTTTATTGAATTAGAATAATGGAGAAACCGTTTGATTGAATTAGAATAAATGCTTGAATTTTTGTTTTCTGTGAAGAGTGTTCACTGTGCAGTATAAAGTCAGGGTTGAGTAGAATTTCTAAGTTGTAAAATCAATCATGGGTAAGCAGCGCGACCTCTCAACCGGAATAGTGGCTCAAATTCAAGCCAAATGGAGAAACGGCTGAAGTGGGCCAAAGAACACGGCGAGTGGACTGCTGAAGACTGGCAGAAAGTGGTCTTCAGTGACGAATCACGCTTCTGCATCTCCTTCGGTGACCAAGGTCCTCGTGTCTGGCGTCGTGGTGGCGAAACCTACAACCACGAGTGCGTGAAAAGATCCGTCAAGTTTCCCCAGAGTGTTATGGTCTGGGGATGCATGTCCGCTCGAGGTGTAGGGAAACTGCTTCCTCAAGAAGACTGTCAATGCTGCCGTATATCAAGATGTTCTGGAAACGTTCCTGATTCCGACTGTTGAGGAACAGTTCGGCGAAGAAGACTTCATATTTCAACAGGATCTTGCACCGGCTCATGCGGCAAAGTCGACCAAAGATTGGTTCACTAAAAAACAGCTTGAAGTTTTGGCATGGCCGGCCAACTCGCCTGACCTCAATGTCATTGAAAACCTTTGGGCCATCGTCAAGCGGAAAATTCGCGACAGAAAGCCTACTACGCTGGACCAACTGAAGCAGAACATCGCCACTGCCTGGGAAGCTGTGAGTGCGGAAACTTGCGACAAGCTGGTCAAATCGATGCTGCGGAGACTTCAGGCAGTCATACAAGCCAAGGGGGCAGCCACAAAATACTGTGAAAGTGATGATTGTAATTATAATAAAAATTATTCTAATTCAATGAAACGGTTTCTCCATTATTCTAACTCAATAAAACAACAGTGTCACAGTTAAATGGCCTAAATGGGCCTTTTGGAAAGCTCAGCTGAGCAAATCCAGGTAACGAGTTCTGTGATTAGTCTAACGAGTAGGACAGGTGCGGTGAACACCTGATTTGCTTTCTGCACAAAAAATGCATTCAAAGAATTTCATGATTGCATTATTTCAAATTATTCTAATTCGTTGACCAGCACCTGTAGCATATCAGAATAACATCTCAAAATAATGATAGTGTCTCCAACTAATGACAGCATCTCAAAACTGATATGGCATCTGAAAACAATGAGGTAGTATCCCAACATAATGAGAGAGTCTCCGAAAAACAATAAGATGGCACCTCGAAACAATAAGGTAATATCTCAAAACAATGAGAGAGTATTTCAAGACAAAGAGGTAATACCTCAAAATAATCATAGCATCTAAAAACAAAATAATGAGAGCCTCTGAAAACAGTGATGTATCTCAAAAAATTATAGCATCTGAAAACAATGAGGTAGTATCTCAAAATAACGAGACGGCATCTCAAAACAATGAGGTAGCATCTCAAAATAATGAACTCGTATTTCAAAACAAAATGGCAGCTCAAATGTGTTTATTCTAAAATGTATTACATTATAATGTGTAAAAACTTCGTTCTGGATTTTCTGTTTATTATAAATGGGTAGTATAAGTATCTGTTTAAATGGGGGGTCTGTAAGCGGCTCTGAGGGCGGTTGTGGGTTGTCTGCAGTGTGGAGCTGCTCCTGCGGGCTCTACACCGGGCAGGTATCGCGTTTCCCCCGCTCTCCCGGTCAAAGATGCATTGTGGGTTGAAATAAGATGCGGGCAGAGCGGCGCAAGAGGAAAATGCCTGCAGTGGAGGCAGAGCCTGATCTCCAGCCAATGAAGAGCGGCGTGGCGGACACTGCTGTAGAGGGCGAGGGATTCAGCGCTTTGAGTTGGTCTTCAGGAGAGCCCTTATCTCAACAACAGCAGCAGGAGAAGAAGAAGAAGGATTTTCATCTCCAGAGCTCGATCTGTTGCAGCTGCATCAGCAACACCTGGCTGATATTACATTAACTAACTGATAGCTAACCTGCTGAAGGTGAGTGTACCTCCACTGTGAGACTGTGTAGCTAGCAGATAGATGCTCAGGCTGGTTTGAATGGCTGCTGGTGGACACCTGAGAGAGAAATTGTAGGGTAGAGTAGGTAATACTGGGTGTTGGGTTAGCTAGAGTTGGAAAGACTTTGAGACCCATCCATGTGAATCCGGAAAAAATCTTTGTTTAAAGGCTGTGGGCTTGCATGCTCTTTCTACCATCCAATCACAGCTGCTGCTGTTCAAGCAGTTCTTTAGCTAGTCCATTTGGTTCATTTAGCTGAAGGCATCTCAGGTTTCTCCACAGCTTCATCAAAACATCCCAACATTGCAGAGGAAGTGCAGAGCTGTGACGTTGCAAACGTGCTTTGTACTGATTAAGGTATGTACTGAAGGGTAGCACTATTAGCCAGCCAGTTACAAAAGTAGATACACTCAGTTAAAGGGCTCACGTTGGCTTTTTTCCTTATACGTTTCAAATCCACCTTAAATGGCTGCAGCAGTTACATTTCTGCAGCCTGTGCATCAACGTCATTTACACCACTACTACAACTGTAGTTAGATACCTCCTAGGCTTTATTGTAGATGGTAATTAGCTAGTAGGTTGCCATACAAGAAATTGTGTAAGGCCACCTTGATGAAATCAGCATGGGCTTATCAAGTTGGTCAATCAGGTTGAACAGTCCATATGTTTTGAGTTTGATGCTTTAGCTAATTGCTGGTCTACAAGCATGATCATCTGAACCAAGCTTAATGGCTGGTTTGACCATGCTTGGCCATGCTTGTCATCCAGGAAGACCAAAATCCTCTACTTGGTCAATAATGGTCAAACCAGTTATCCAGCTTGGTTAGGTTGATTAAGCTTGTAGAGCCTTTCTAGATGTCATTTGAAAACCATCTAGTGGGTATACAAAGTGAGTCAAAAGCAAATGTGTCAAATGTCTCTCCATTCATTGCTCTGTAGGTAGAAGTATAGATACTAGGGTTTAAAATACTTCTACAGATAACAAGCTGTTTACTCTTTAGTAGTTAAAGAATAAAAGTAATGTAAGGGGAAAAATGCCATTAAGGACAAAAACCCCTTACCCATTACTTGCTGGGGTATTCTGATATCGTTTTCCTTTTCGTTTCTGCGATTTTAGATTACCTCCCTGGAATCATTTTGCAGAAGCTACCTGTAATATTGTGAGCCTCCGTTATGCAATATAAACTTACTAGGGTTTATTAAAACAGAAATTCCACTTCTGTTAACCAATTGACACCAATACAATTGGTGTCCACCAGATATCAAACTGAAACCGTTGATTGTTTCTATTATTTTTAGGTTCAGATGAAACGCCAAGGCTAGAGCTTGAGCCATGTGAAAGAACCGAGCTGAGCGACCCATTAAGGGCTTACTTAATTCTCAGTTTGGCCTATCTGATGTCACAGAATTACCCTAACAATCCAGGTCCTTTTAGGGAGGTTTGCCTGGCTCTGTGAGAAGAACCTAAAACCTTCGTATGAAAGGGCCCTCTGTTAAGCACCTAGTCTGGCAGTATCAGTAGCTGTTACAGTAGCAGTGAAGGCTGCTTTTTTCGGCTCTTCTGCTTTTGTTGTAAGTTTAAATCAGTGGTCTTAACCTCCCTGTATTTCTGTTTGCTTTTTAAGCACCATGACTGACAGAAAAGCTGTGATCAAGAACGCTGACATGTCTGAGGACATGCAGCAGGACGCAGTCGACTGTGCAACACAGGCAATGGAGAAGTACAACATAGAGAAGGACATCGCAGCGTACATCAAAAAGGTAGGCCTACTAAAATCATCTACTCTGAAACGGTGCACTACACTGACCTGGCAAAAGTCATAGGATAGCAGTTTGTGAATTTATTATGAGGTGTTACCTCATGGCTGGGGAATGCCTACACCTGTATAAGTTGAGCTGTGTGGTGAGCACTGCTTCATGCTGTTTACACTGAGCGTGGTCTGTGCTGCGTTCACTGCTTGCAGTATTTTAAATGACACCACTAATATAAATATCATTATTTTTATTTACATTGAAATATCCACTATAAAAATCTGCGCCTTAAGAAGAACAAGTGCAATTAATCACAGTTAATCACTGAATATTTTTGGAATTATTCAGATTAAATTGTTTTATCGATTGACACCACTAATTATTATATAAGTTATCACCCACAATAGACACCACAGTGACTGGGTATGATTGTGATTGTGACTTGGTAAAAAAAAAAAAAAAAGAACTTGATACATTTAATTCATATAAATCCATAAATCCCACAAACTCATGTGTGTCCCATAACTTTTGGCATGTCTTTGAAAAATGTTCAGTTGGAAGTCATGCACTCTGACTCAATACAGTGCACTGTGTTGGTGTAAAAGTGATTAGTTTAGGACTATTTGAAATTTGCAATACATGGGAAGCAGGGTGCTTTTTTGTTTTATGTTTTTGTGAGACCCACTAATATATTTTATATTAATATTATATTCTCTTAAATATGGTTTGGGTAGAATTTTAATAATTGTGTTGAGGCCTGTCACAATCACATTAACGACTAATTGTACAATAAATACAGAGTAAGTTTAGCTAACTATATTTCCCAATTTAATTAATCTGATTAATTAAAAGGTTGTCTTTATAAGAGTATAATTGCTTTGTATGGGGTTCTATTGTCTACAGTTGTCAATCATTAAAATTATATTATTTATCACAATAATTTCTGAGACAATATATTGTCCACAAAAATGATCATGACAGATCTAGCCAAGCCTGTCCAATAGGAAAAGAGCTAAGATACATTTCTATTGGACAGTCCTTTTGTTGAACTTTTAGACTCTATTTATTCTTCCAATGAAAGATCTCTTTTTAAAATGCTGTGTCCTCAAAACTAGGCTTACATAGATGGATGGATGGATGGATGGATGGATGGATAGGAATGTTGCCAGTAAAAGCACTTTATTTTTGTTTCCTTCCATTGATTGCAGGAGTTTGACAAGAAGTACAACCCAACTTGGCACTGCATTGTGGGCAGGAACTTCGGCAGTTACGTCACCCACGAGACGAAGCACTTCATCTACTTCTACCTGGGCCAGGTGGCCATACTCTTGTTCAAATCTGGCTGAAGCTCTGAGTCAATCTTTCTTTCTTTCTTTCTTTCTTTTTTGTTTGTTTTTTCTTTCTTTGTTTTCCTCCAACATGGACCGAGATGCACTAGTGGCCGATGTCGTATCTACTTACTTACACGCTACCGATGTTAAACGAGACCAGACCAGACCGTACCATGCCTATGCTGACTGTGCATAACTGCATGGACCGTGTACCATACCGACTGTGTTACGTATTTTGCGGTTCAGTTGCTTTTTCGTTACGTGCGCCGTGTTAATCAGGAGAGTTCTTGAGTTTGTGGTCCTGACGAGGTTTGTTCAAGCACAGGAGCTGTGGAGCCAGGTGTGAGCTTTTGATTGAATAAAGAAGCAAAGCTATGAAAACTGCATTAGCACTTCTATTTTTCTTGAGAGAGATGTATTTTCTTTAAGTAATCGCGCTGCCGTATAGCCTGTGTGGTTCTATTGAACTCCGTGAGTCATGTCTGTACCATGGCGGAGGTGGGGGAACAATGAATATAAATCTTGTATATGCTAGTGAATTAATAAAGACTCTAGGTCTTACCATCTTTATCTAACCTCAGATGAATGTCCTAAACTTTTTTTGTGGCATTTATTAGGAGAAGGAAGTTGTCTGTTGTCTGATGGGGAGATGGGTGATTTATGCACAAATAAATGAAGGATTATTATTTTGTAAAACTTAATTTTTTTGTTGTTTCTTCAGTTTGAAATAAATGTCTTACTGGATGTCCACTGTGACATGAGCAGAAGAATGTCTACTAGAGAATACTGTAAGATATCAGAATGATTAAAAATCAATGATGTAAAGTATATTTTTAATGCTTTGGTTTGTTTTTGTCTTATTCGTACTGTGAATGTAAAGGGACTTCAAGACGACTGCACAATATTTCCCCGGCTCCTCCTCCCTCCACTGTCTTCCTCCCTTTCTGGCTAGGCCTATTGATTGTAGAAGTGTATAGATCATCAGCATGGATTGTAGGCCTTCATAGGCTGTCTGTCTGTCTGTAACTGGCTATTCTTCCCCCCCTTCTGTGGTTCCTAGTTCCTGGTTCTTAGGCCTGTTAGACAACACTTGCACTCATACATTTCTTTGTACCCTCTCAGGTACTGCCCATGACAAAAAGGCCATGTTGCTCAGCCATTAAAATGTACATTTAATGCAAAACTCGGTCTGGTTTGTTCTTTTCTTCTTTTTGATGATATTATTGGCAGTGAACTCCATGAAAGTTGTCAGCAGAGGGAAGCATGAAGTGCTGTAAGATTTTCCAGAAAAGCACTGCACTGACTTTAGGCTTGATATAACACAGTGGATCAACACCAGCAGATGACATATCTCTCCAAACCATCACTGACCATCAGTAAATTTAGCATTTCATTTGTAAATCAAAGGAGCAGAGTCTGGAGGAAGAGTGGAGAGACACACAGTCCAAACTGACTGAGGTCTAGTGTAAAGTTTCTACAATCAGTGATGGTTTGGAGAGACATGCCATCTGCGGATTTCATTTTACAGCAGGACTTGGTATACTGCCAAAAATACCAATTAATCTTACAGGTGCTGGTCAACGAATTAGAATAATTTGAAATAGTGCAATCATGAAATTCTTTGAATGCATTTTTTGTGCAGAAAGCAAATCAGGTGTTCACCGCACCTGGCCTACTCGTTAGACTAATCACAGAACTCGTTACCTGGAAAAAAAATTGCTCAGCTGAGCTTTCCAAAAGGCCCATTTAGGCCATTTAACTGTGACACTGTTGTTTTATTGAATTAGAATAATGGAGAAACCGTTTCATTGAATTAGAATAAATGCTCGAATTTTTGTTTTCTGTGAAGAGTGTTCACTGTGCAGTATAAAATCAGGGTTGAGTAGAATTTCTAAGTTGTAAAATCAATCATGGGTAAGCAGCGCAACCTCTCAACCGGAATAGTGGCTCAAATTCAAGCCCTTCGCCAACAAGGCTTGACCCAAACTAAAATTGCTGAGCAGCTCGGCATCAGCCAGTCTTCCGTCTGCAAAGCTCTCAAGAAAAACTGCAGCAAGCGCACCAACTGTTCCAGCGTCCGAAAAACTTCTGCTCGCGACAACAAGCAGCTGAGAAAGATCGCAGTCAGCAACCGGTTCAAGTCCACTTCCGAGCTCACCGACTTGTGGAACAAGCAGACCGGCGCTGACGTCTCCAGATCAACCACTTACCGTCGCCTGCGCGAACTCGGCTTCAAATCTCGCGTTCCAGCAGTAAAACCGATGCTGAACAAGAAACAAATGGAGAAACGGCTGAAGTGGGCCAAAGAACACGGCGAGTGGACTGCTGAAGACTGGCAGAAAGTGGTCTTCAGTGACGAATCACGCTTCTGCATCTCCTTCGGTGACCAAGGTCCTCGTGTCTGGCGTCGTGGTGGCGAAACCTACAACCACGAGTGCGTGAAAAGATCCGTCAAGTTTCCCCAGAGCGTTATGGTCTGGGGATGCATGTCCGCTCGAGGTGTAGGGAAACTCTGCTTCCTCAAGAAGACTGTCAATGCTGCCGTATATCAAGATGTTCTGGAAACGTTCCTGATTCCGACTGTTGAGGAACAGTTCGGCGAAGAAGACTTCATATTTCAACAGGATCTTGCACCGGCTCATGCGGCAAAGTCGGCCAAAGATTGGTTCACTAAAAAACAGCTTGAAGTTTTGGCATGGCCGGCCAACTCGCCTGACCTCAATGTCATTGAAAACCTTTGGGCCATCGTCAAGCGGAAAATTCGCGACAGAAAGCCTACTACGCTGGACCAACTGAACCAGAACATCGCCACTGCCTGGGAAGCTGTGAGTGCGGAAACTTGCGACAAGCTGGTCAAATCGATGCCGCGGAGACTCAGGCAGTCATACAAGCCAAGGGGGCAGCCACAAAATACTGAGAAAGTGATTATTGTAATTATAATAAAAATTATTCTAATTCAATGAAACGGTTTCTCCATTATTCTAATTCAATAAAACAACAGTGTCACAGTTAAATGGCCTAAATGGGCCTTTTGGAAAGCTCAGCTGAGCAAATTTTTTTCCAGGTAACGAGTTCTGTGATTAGTCTAACGAGTAGGACAGGTGCGGTGAACACCTGATTTGCTTTCTGCACAAAAAATGCATTCAAAGAATTTCATGATTGCACTATTTCAAATTATTCTAATTCGTTGACCAGCACCTGTAATATTCCAATTTTTCTAATTGGCTGTAAGCCATAATCATCAACAATAAAAGAAACAAACGCTTACAATAGATCACTGTGAGCGTAATACATCTATAATGTGAGTTTCACATTTTAAACTAAATTACTGAAATAAAGTTTATTTTTAATAATATTTTTATAATAATTTTATATATTTTTTAGATGTATTAGTGTATGTAAACAACCTACAGTATTATTAGTGCTGTTTCACACAATTGTGCTCTTTGAAAAAAAAATATTGACCTTAGTGGAGCCTGTGGCATCCTGCCTTGATGGGTCTTAACCACAAGAGGGAACCATTGTCATGCACAGATTTAATTGTCACTTCTTGAAACACCAGGAAGTTGTGTGCAGAAACATTTGCGCCTCCTCTTCCTTTTCTACTGCTCCTCTCCTTCTCCAGAAAAAAGTGGAGGAGTCAAGAGGAGAGAAGCAGGAGAAAAAGGGGTGGAGAAGAAGGAGCAGTGGTAATTGGGGAAATGGGTCAGCTAATCCCATATAAAGGGTAACTAAACCCCCTGAGTTTAGCTGACTCCACCCTCAGCTCAAATTTGAAAAAGGCTAAAATGTGAGGGGCACTGGGTGATGTATGGGTTTAGAGGGGGCAGGAGGGAAAGCTGATTGGCTGAGCTGCAGCAGTAGTGTGCCTCTGACAGCGATGAGATGCAGATGGTTGGACGTGACCGTGGGGATTTTATTGACCTCAATAAAAGTGTTTTTAAAGGTTAGGAAATGTTTAAAAAACTGAGCCAATCAAAACGCTTGTTTTAAGTTCACCTTTCACCTAAATACTGCCCAGCCAATCACAGCTGCATCAAGCGGCCAACACTTTTAATTGTGATAATTGTGGATGTTTAAACTCCTGCTCACTGTGTAGAGAAAATACTGCTGTATCATCAGATATTAAGGAAACATGCTGAGTTACAGCAGAGGCAGCTCTTGTCAGCAGCACTTTAGCCACTACGTTCCTATTTAGACTGTGCAGTCTAATCATGGTATCTCCTCATTAACTGCACCCCCGAGGTTGCCAGTAGCGAGCGGTGCTGCAGCGTGGAAGCTAGTAAGCGTGCTGGTTTAGCTAAACCTAAGCTGGTACACAGCCTAAAATGCCTCAGCATGTTTTAAAAAAAAGCTCAGTGACCAAAGACGGAATATAACAAGAGTAAATATTGGCAGTGAGTTCGAAAGGTGGTGAAGACTAAGAACTTAAAAAGGCTACAAGACCGACACCGAGCTGCTTCTTTTCTCCTGAACAGGTAAGATAACTGGCTATAGGTAATTTATTCAGATAATTTATCACAACCAGTTGGTTAGCTTACTAGGGACTAGTGTTTAAATTCATTTTTTTTATTTATTTTTTGTCTCATTTAAGAGGTGCTTTGTAATATGGTCTGGGCCAAAGAATCAAAATTTGGTCACACCACACCCCAAAGCTCTACAAGTCTACAGCCAATCAAGGACTTCCAAAAGCAGCCATAAGTTGCATAATATTGGATGGATTAGGGTTGGATCCAAAGTCTTTGGGGAGGTGCATTGGGGATCTGGTGGTGGGATTGTGTTGTCTGCAGTGTCTGTAGCTACACCATTGGACAAGGTTTGGTTAAAACAGATTCATTTTGGCAGGTGTGAATACAATAATCACACTTGTATGTGGACCAAAAGAACTGAACTGAGAGAGGAGGCAAATATGGTCTGACTTCAATTTGACCCAACTATCAGGTGTACTCCACAGGTATGAGCTAATCGGATCTGCAGGTGTAATACTCAGAACATTTCCACAGTTATGAACAAATGCCATTTCTTCTGCTGCTCCATCAATCCAGCCAATTTGACAGAAATCTGCACTAGTTCATAATATAGGACCTTTTTTCTGTATTTACTTTCTTGCTACACCCTCTGCCAGCATTTGCCTGGTAGCTGAGGGTTGCCTGGTATAGCTGTAGTGCTCTCCAGAACCTTTTCCAGTTGGATCCCCTACAGCCACCACCTCAAAAAGCAAAACCCTAGTGGTTTCTTTTTTATGGTCCAGTGAGTATGATAAGATGTGCTCAAGCATGACATTTGTTTTCCCCCTCATGCTGTTTTATGGCTCTGGTGCTTGTTTTAAAAGTCTATTTCTTAGGAAGAAGCTGCTTCAGAGTCACCGATCCAATCTCGCCATCTTTCCCTCCAGGTGAACTGCAGCACACCAACGCTGAACCTTAGCCTGGAATGTTCCCTCCGCTAAACCAACAAGAGCGTAAATAGACGTTGTTTATGTTCTGACTGGCATTAACAAATAGAGAACAAAGAGGAAACAAATTGTTGCAGCTGTAAATTGGCCTGTAACAGTCAATACATTTATATAATAAATAATAATACAGCTCTGGAAAAAATTAAGAGACCACTTCAGTTTCTGAATCAGTTTCTCTGATTTTACTATTTATAGGTTTATGTTTGAGTAAAATGAACATTGTTGTTTTATTCTATAAACTACAGACAACATAAAATTTTGTCATTTAGAGCAGAAATTTGCAGAAAATGAGAAATGGCTGAAATAACAAAAAAGATGCAGAGCTTTCAGACCTCAAATAATGCAAATAAAACAAGTTCATATTCATAAAATATGAATCAATATGAATCAATATTTGGTGGAATAACCCTGGTTTTTAATCCCAGTTTTCATGCATGTCTGCATGTTCTTCTCCTCCACCAGTCTTACACACTGCTTTTGAATAACTTCATGCCACTCCTCGTGCAAAAATGCAAGCAGTTCAGCTTGGTTTGATGGCTTGTGATCATCCATCTTCCTCTTGATTATATTCCAGAGGTTTTAAAAATTCCAGAGCTGTATATTGCAATATAGATAGTTGTGTTTAAGAGTTATATTGTCTTTTAACATTTGTGGGTCATTTAGGTGTTAAGAAAATTACTAAGAAAAACAGTGTAGTAAACAAACTTACTGATTAGCCATTGACCGTATTTAAAAAAAAAATCTATAATTTTTTGTCAATTTCTTTTTACTTACATTTTATTATGTTAAAACCATGACCCAACTTACTAATATTTAAAATGCACACTATTCTGTAAATTGTGGTTCACAATTTAAACATACTAACAAATGTTAAGTGTTAAGATGTTTCAAGAATAATTGTAAATAATCATTTATATATTCCCTAAAATAAAACTAATAAGTCCTTTTAAATTTGTAACCATCACTTCCCACATACCTCTATCCATCCTGAATGTGGGCATGGATGTTAAGCAGTACAGCCACTAGAGGGCGTTCAAATATTTCTACAAACAGATAAACAAGATAGTGAGTGCTCAGAGCCGGTTAATGGAGAGCTTATCCACTTTTTCCTCGTTATATTAGAAAATGATTTAAATTATGTTTAAATTAAGTATAAATTGTGCTAAATAATGTGTATTGTCCCTGTTAATTAAATGAATAAAGTCGATAATGCTTTGCGTAACTACTGTGTATTTAGAGTCATATTGGTGTAAAATTTGGTAAAATTACTGATTACTATCGTCTTAGTTACCTACGTCAGCTTGTCCAGAAAAACGTGTCTTTCAGAGATGCCTCAAAGCAGGGATTACACTTCCCGACAAGTCAAAGCTGTATCTAGTATAAAACTAAAAGAGACTGTTGTGGCACACTGGTTGTCTAGAAGAAACTATTACTATTAATAGTTATAATACTTATATTTAATATTATATTAATAGTAAGAACTAAAACTATTAATAGCTAAGAAATTATTGATTATGTGTAGCTCATCAGGGTTTCCCTCAGCCTGAGATGAAGTTAAAGATTATTCCAGAGATTATTCCAGAGAAACAGAGGTAGAAACTGAGATGTTAGTTTCAAGGAAACACGAGTGGTGTGGGGCCAGGTAAAGGTGTTGAGTCATTTTAGCTGTAATTCCATTGGTGTTTCTCATACTTTCTCAGAACTTATAGGTATGTACAATACAAACATGATCTCACGCGATGAACTGTTGGGACATTTACTCAATTTCAGCCTATTTGTTCCTCGTTCTTCAGAGTTCAGAGTTTGCCCTTGCACAGGGACTTCTAGGCAATTAGCTTCTAAATGTCATGCCCAGTCTAGCTTGCTGTTTGTTCTAATGGCTTTGCTCTGGATTGGGTGGGTCACCATGGGGCCTGCTGGCCTCAGTGTGCAGGAAATGGCTGAGGCAATCACGCTGAACAGTTTCACACCACATCCCTGCTTCTCACTGACCTGATGAACCTGTCTCGCCAAAATTCTATACGTTGTTTAAAAGGGTTTTGGTAGATCAGTTAGCTTCGATAATAAGGACGAGTGTCTAAAATTCTAAAGAGCTTTGATTCTGCATTTGGGTACAAAGTAACGCTTGCTAAATTTAAATAAGTTTATTAACCAATTGCATCCCTTAGAGTTCTATTCAAATAAGCAGTTTTTCCTACTAGTATGTCACTTGTAAATGATTCAGATCATCAAACAAATTTACATATTAGTCAAAGACTAAATAAAGGTTTTTGTTATTAAGGGAGAGAAAAAAAATCCAAACCTACATGGCTCTGTGTGAAAAATCTATTTTTTTTATCTATTGCCCACAGCAAGTCTTTCAGGTCTTGAAGCAGCAAAACAGCCCCAGACCATCACACTACCACCACCATGTTTTACTGTAGGTATGATGTTATTTTTCTAAAATGCGGTGTTATTTTTACGCCAGACATAATGAGACACAGACCTTTTGTCTGTCAGCCCACAGAGTATTTTCCCAAAAGACTTGAGGATCATCAAGATGTTTTCTGGTAAATGTGAGAGGGGTCATTGTGTTTTTTTTGGTCAGGAGTGTTTTTTTGCCTTGGAACTCTCCCAAGAAGACCATTTTCGATCAGTCAATTTCTCTCTTTCTTATAACTGAATCATTAATGCTGATCTTAACTGAGGCGAGTGAGACCTGCAGTTCTTTAAATGTTGTTCTGGGTTCTTTTGGGACCTCTTGGATGAGTTGTCCATGCCCTTTTTGGGTAATTTTTAATCAGCCGGCCACTCCTGGGAAGGTTCACCAGTGTTTCATGTTTTCTACATTTGTGAATAATAGTGAATCACTGTGGTTCTCTGGAGTCCAAAAGCTTTGTAGTCCCATGACTTTGCAACCTTTTCCAGACTCATAGATGATCAGTGACATTGTTTTCTCATCTGTTTTTGAATTTCTTGAGATCGGGGCCTGGTGTGTTGCTTTTTGAGATCTGTTATCTGCTTCATGTTGTCAGACAGATTCTATTTAAGTAATTTCTTGAAAAAAAATGAATTCACAGTTAATCACAATTGATTCAGGGTGGGGCAATTACTTTTTCACGCAGGGCCAGGTTGGTTTCTATTTCTTTTCTTGCTTAATAATTTAATGCATCATTTAAAAACATATTATTTATATATATGTTAACTCTGGTTATTATTGTCTGATATTAAAGTTGTCTGCTAAAAAAAAACAAGCTAATACAAAAGAAATCTGTAGGAAGGCACATATTTTTCATGGCACTGTAACTATTCCTCTCTCTCTCTTACTCTCGTTCTGTATCATTCTCTCTCTCTCTCTCTCTCTCTCTCTCTCTCTCTCTCTCTCTCTCTCTCTCTCTCTCTCTCTCTCTCTCTCCCACACCCAGAAACCTTAGCAAGACCTGAGCTCTTTATGGTCTTACGTCTTGTAATCCTGCCCATTTATTGCTTGCTCTGTGAGCTGCTGTCAAGGATAAGGCAATTAGCTTATCACGAAGACGTGATTTATAGAATCCACAAGTGACAAAAGCCTTGCGGTGCCATAGAGTTCTCTTTTGATTTGCACGGGGGAAAAAAACAAAACAAATATCTTGCTTTTGAGCGCTCTCTGCTCCTGAACGTCTGGAGCGGTGCTGGGTCATTGGCTACGGGAGAGGGAGCTTGTTTTAGCAGGTGGCTGGGCAAATAAGACGCATAACTACAGTGCACCAGTGCTTGGCTTCTGATGCTGTTTTAGAAAGCCTTGAGGGGGGGTCTGAGAACACCCTTCTGAAATGGCTGCGTCGGTAGACTTTGTATTATTCTCTCAAAACATGTGTGTATGTGTGTGTATGTGTGTGTGTGAGCAGTCCAGGTAGAGGTCAGCCTGGTGCCGGCCTCTGCACTTTCTTGCCTTATCTCAGGTAATATCCCGGCTCTAGAGGCATGTGATGTTGAGCAACTGGGCCATAAAGCGGCGAAACACTTTATGAGCAAAAGCAAGGCTGTGAAACCATGCCTCCGCTATGTGCCCATCACTGCCGGGACGGGCCTGATCTGCTGCAGGGCTTCTTTCACCTGAGCACAGGACGTAGCCAGGCCTACCTTTATCGTTTTCTCACTTAATACCAAAATAAATGATAAATCATATAATAAATAGATATTTTCATTCTATGGCAAAGGTTTCAGAATGATCATTGGCTTAAATGTACAGTTTGTGAAACAATAGAAATCAACTAAGATACCAGAGTTAAAAGAATGGTTGAATTTAATGACAGAAAATGATTCTTATAAAAATATATGTTAGCTGGAATGTTGGGACATGGCATAACTAGAAAAACAGCATGACAAAACCCATGGCAGCAAATAAAACTACAAGTGTAATACAAGCACACTCCTTCAGCTGCCCAATCCTCTCTCCCCTGACTAAATTTGATTTACTTTTATATTCACTTATTATTATTATTATTATTATTATTATTATTATTATTATTATTATTATTATTTATTTATTTATTTTTTTCCTTGTCACATCTGACTCTATGGATATGCTGACCAATATACCTGTTGATTTGCCCTGTGTTTGTTGTAAAGTGTATGAAGGAAATGTGTAATAAAAAACTTTTATTACAAAAAAGATGTACAGTTTATGACCTAATTAGTGTTCAGAACCTTCTTTTAGTACCAGACAGAACCCTGTTTTGATACCTTGGATATCTGTATACCTTTTCTTTTGTTTTTGCTTTTTTTTATCATAATTACATTTTTCAGATAAACAAACACATTTTAATTAATAATTTAAAATGATAATTTAATTTATTAAGGGACAAAATCTGTTCAAACCAACTTGTCACCCTTAGCAGCAGGGACGTGCACAGGAATCTTGAAGGGCAGTTGCTCTAACCTAAAGAAAGGGCACCCCCGCACACTACCGCCCAAAAAAAAAAAGAAAAAAAAGAGTCTCTCTCTCCTGTATTCGTCTCTTTTCCGTGGGCATTTCAAATTTTCTGTATTAACACAACGTGCATGTGATGAATAATTCGAACAGTGCTTATTATGTGTGCTGCGCTTTTGTTTTTTTTCTAGTGAAGCGTGCTGCGTGTCCCACACTACGCCCGCGCCCCTCCCTTTTGACCCATCTCTCGTGGTGTCTGAATCTGAATGATTGACTCTGAAAACTTTGTTTTACGAAACTTCAATCAAACTTACGAATTATAAAGAAAATCTTGTTGAAATATGAAATCATATTTGCCTATATTATTTTTTGCCCTCCCCTCGGAAGGGCAATATCAGCCAAGGAAGGCAAAAGGGCAGTTGCCCAAGCACATTGGGCCATAGCTTCTGCACGTCACTGCTTAGCAGCAACAACTGCAGTCAAGCATTGGCGAAATCGTGGAGAAAGTTTGGTCTAATTTTCTTTACAGAATTGTTTTAATTCAGACACATTTTAAGACTGTTTAAGATCATGCACAGCATCTCAATCAGACTTTGACTATGCCACTCCAAAACCTTTAGTTAGTTTTTTGTTTTTTGAGCTATTCAGAGGTGGACCTGCTGATGTGCTTTGGGTCATTGTCCTGGTGCAGAACCCAAGTACACCTCAGCTTACTTATGACTGGATGTACTCTTTCAGGATTTTTTGTAAGAGAGCAGAACTCATGCTCAGTGCTTCAACTTGATGATACTGCACAAAAATTTAAGTCTAAAATGTTCCAAACCTGGTAGATATATGGAAGATCTAAATTTAGACAAGTTTTGTTCCAAATAACCACTTTTTCGGTTTGTTTATGTTGTTATAAAAACTCTCATTGCTTTTCTCTGCTTTACCAGTCTCTGCTCAAGGTCTCCTATGACCTGAGCGTCTCTGCAGGGGGTATTGTGGTCAGAAGCCTATTGATGAAGGGAGTGGAGGTGTGTATGTGTCCTGCAGCCTCTTCCCAAACTCAGAATCATCGCTCCGCTTCACAGCTCATGGGCATGTCTTAATAGCTCCCAATTACACTCTGGGCTCTCTTGCAGATAGCAGGCAGCCGAGCGCAGCAGCTCTTAATAACCGTAACAGCATCCCAGCTATAACACAAGACCACATCAGACCATGGGGGTGGACACCACCAACAGGGGTTGTGTGGGAATGTGGGATTGACCCCCACGATGCTGGGATCTCAGTCCAGTAAGAGAGGGAGTGTGTGTATGAGTAAGTAAGTGAATGTGTGAGTAATGAGAGTTTGAAGGCCAGTCAGTGATTGCATCAGAAACTTCAGTATATTCAAGATAACCAAGAACATTATTTCTTAAAATATTATATTAGATACAATGCAGTATCTTATGCCCAATCCCATTTCACTCCATGGTCCTACCACTTTGCCCTATCCCTCAATTTTGGATGTAAATGTCTAGGGGTAAGGTAACCCAATTCTTGTTGGGATGAAGGGGTGGGTTAGAGGAAGTATTAAGGCTATATGGTCCTTCAAACTGAGATTTTTTCAAACAGAGGATTATGAAAATCATTGGCAATATGGTGCAGAACAAGCGAACAAAGAAACCCAAAAACGAAAGCATGTTCCTTGTTAAAAATGAAGATAACCATTAGCAATATTATCATAGTTGTGTATTTTTAAGTTTTATGGCTAACTTTTTCTTTCCACCTTAAATAGTTCAGTTAGGTTGCTGAATTTCAGCTCTCCACTGCTATAGCTTTATCTGTATCAGGTGATTTAAAGGGTCATCCCATTTATTAGGCAGCAGTTTTTACCCCTTACCCTTCTAACTTGGTTACAAGGGAAAGAGTTCCAGTCCAAAACAAGGGTTAAGGTACAAATTAGAAATGGGATTGGGCCTATGAGTACAGAAACATAAAGACAATAAACATAATAAGATGTTAAGGGGACCTGATAAAGTATGTTGGGTATTTTTCTTATCATATATCACATCTCCACCAAGGCAAGAAAAATGAGTAAATAAGTGAAGGAAAGTGAGTTGGTGATTGAGTGACTAAAAGAGAATGTGTTACTGACTAAGGGAAAAAGAAGTGATGAGCAAAAAATATGAAAGAGGGAGAGGGACTGAATGAATGTAAGAGTAAAAGAGCGAGAGATTGAAAGGGAGGAAGTGAGAGAGTGGGTTAATGAATGAGTGAGTAAAAGTGAGTGAGAGAGAGTGAATCAGTGTGAAACTAGTAAAAGAGAGGGAGTGAACAAATTAATGAATTAATCAGTAAATAAAGTGAGTGAGTGAGTAAGTGAGAGAGTAAAAGAGAATGAATGGATGAATGAATGAATAGAGAGATAGTAAGTAAAAGAGAGGGAGTGATTGAATGAATGAATAAATGAATGTGAGTGAGTGAGTAATAGACTGAATCAGTGAGAGAGAGAGAGAGAGAGAGGGAGAGAGAGTAAAAGAGAGTGAATAAATTAATGAATGAATCAGTGAGTAAAGTGAGAGAATAAATCATTGAGAGAGAGAGAGTGAGTAAAAGAGGGAGTGAATAAATACATGAGTAAATTAATTAATGAATAAAGTGAGTGAGTGACTTAGTGAATCAGTGAGAGACAGAGTGAGTAAAGGAGAGGAAGTGAATAAATGAATGAGTAAATGTATCAGTGAGAGAGAGGGAGTGAATGAATGAAAAAATGAACCAGTAAGTAAAATAAGAGAATGAATCAGTGAGAGAAAGGGAGTAAAATAGAGGGAGTGAATGAATAAACGAGTGAATGAACCAGTGAGTAAAATGAAAGAGTGAATCAGTGAGAGAGAGAGGAAGTAAAAGAGAGGGAGTGAATGAGTAAATGAATCACTGAGTAAAGTGAGAGAATGAATTAGTGATAGAGAGGAGGTAAAAGAGAGGGAGTGAATAAATGAATGAGTGAATTAATCACTCAGTGAAGTGAGAGAATGGATCAGAGAGAGTGGAAGTAAAAGAGAGGGAGTAAATGAATGAAAAAAATGAACCAGCAAGTGAAATAAGAGAATGAATCAGTGAGAGAAAGGGAGTAAAAGAGAGGGAGTGAATGAATGAATAAATGACTCAGTAAGTGAAATAAAATAATGAATCAGTGAGAGAGAGTAAAAGAGAGGGAGTGAGTTAATGAATAATTTTTTGAATCTGAAAAAAATTAAAAGTGAGTGAGAGTGAATCAGTGAGAGAGAGACTGAGAGTGTAAAAGAGAGGGAGTGAATGAATGAACAAATGAATGAATGAATGAATGAATGAAGTGGATCAGGTTTGAGAAGCAGGTGCAGTAAGAGCTCAGCGAGAAGTTTTCTGTGAGGGTGGATGTCTGGAGCAGAGGTTAAAGGGCTGATGGGAAACGGAGGTGTGAGCCTGAATTAATCACAGGACAGTCAGAGGAGTGTTGAGAGAGACCAGGAGACAGAGTCCACTCAAACCAGTTCCAGACTGTTTCCCTTTAAAACTAGAGCTTTATAGTCTGTATATATAGCATAAACCCATATGTGAAACATGGTGGTGTTAGTATCATGGTTTGGGCCTGTTTGCTGCTTCTGGGCCAGAATGGTTTGCAATCACTGATGGAACAATGAATTCTGAATTATACCAGCAAAGTCTGAATTACAAGAAAACATGGGTCATGCAGAAAGATAATGACCCTAAGCACACAAGTCATTCTCCCCCAAAAAAGATTAAAATAAATAAATGAATAAAGTTCAAATTTCCAAGTTGATGTGTAGAAGGGCTAATCAACAGTTACTGTTTCAGGTCAGTTTTATGTATGTCAAGCAACACTGTAGTTCATTTTTTACTCTTTACTATCCATATTATATCAAGAAATTAAAAAATATATAAATGCAAAGAGGGATTCATTTTTTTAATAAAAAAGTAGTTTTGTAGTATGTATACACTGCAAAAATAAATTTATTTTAGTAAGTAAAATTATCTAATTTCAAGGCAATAAATCTTTTTTTTCTGATAAGAAGTTTTGTCTTAGGAACAACAACCTTAACCAGTTTTAGAATTTCACCTTATTTTAAGTAATTTGAACTCAATATATTATACGAATTACTCAACTAAATCAAGAAAAAAATACTTTAAGAAAAAGTTTTGGCAGGTCAATCTGAAAAGAAGAATTTCAAAAACTTTGAAAGTGCAGTCGCAAAAAAAGTCACAGCAAAAACTATTTTTAAAAACTAGTATTTTAGTTTGTTTAACACTTTTAAGTTACTACATGATTCATTATGTGTTCCTTCATAGTCTGGATCACTATTCATTTATAATATAGGATAAAATAAATCATGTATATTATTATTTTATTTTTAATTGGAAAAAAAATAAAGATGCTAATTTTTAACAACATCGTTGAGCGTTGAACACGATGGAAACAGTTTGTTCTTGTGAGCAACTTTTTGCGCCGCTGGTCAGAACATCTAGAGTCCACAGACTGACCTTAACTGATGTCCAGTGACGACACAGGGCAGAGGGTACCTGAAACTGTCCGAGAGGTACGAGACAGACGCCACAGTTGATTGAGTGTGAAGTTTTTGTCTTTACTCATGTAATAATGGATAACTTTGGATTTCACATTAGGTGGCACAGCGCCAGGTGCCTGCTCGGGGTTAAAAACTTGTTTAGATAGACAAGGATCAGGAAAAACTGAAAATAGAGGCATTTTTAGATTCAGAACACTTCCTTTAGGCTTTATTTTAAGCTAAATTCACACATAAAAGTACCAGGATCTACTACCAAAAAATAGAGCCATTAAGGACAAAAGCTTAGGCCACGTCACAGAATCCTACAACCCACAGGTGTGATGGATCACAGTATAAAAGAATAGGATAAATTGAAACTAGAGTCACATTTGGATTTAATCTTTATGAATATATTTGAGACATATATATATTATATAAATTTGAGACTCTCTCTCTCTGTAAATGTGCACATTAATTTTCTCAGAAGATGCACTTTCACAAATGTTCTGTATATTCCGTTAAAGTAGATGATTTACTAAACGTCATGCTCTGATCTCCTCTATCTAAGCAGAAATCTTCTTAGAATACGAATTTTGCATAGCAGGAACATGCGTAATTTCAAACACACACACATTCACAGTGGGCCCGTGTCTCACTGGAATTGCCACGGCCTTTACTAATAATAAGTTTGGATTGGATTTTATATGAAAAATTTTGGACCCAAAAGCAACAACTAAAGCACTAATCTAAGAGATCATGTAGTGACTTAAAAGTGTCAAACAAAATAATCATTTAGGTGCTTTTACCTGGGGAGCTGTTAACATGCGATTTCTGAGGCTGGTAACTCTAATGAACTTATTCTGTGCAACAGAGGGTACTCTTGCTCTTCCATCCTTTCCTAGGCTGTCCTGATGAGAGCCAGTTTCATCATTATAACGTTTTTGATGATCTTTGCAGTGACTGCATTTTAGGATACTTTCAAAGTTCTTTAAAAATATATATTTTTGCATTGACTGACCTTCATTTTTTCTTAAAGTATTTTTTTCTTTACTTAGTTGAGTAGTTCTTGTCATAACATGGATTAGAACATTATTCAAATAGAGCTATTCACTGTGTACCAACTCTACCTCTTCACAACTTTACAACTGATGCTCTCAAACACATTAAGAGTCAAGAAATTAAGATATTAACAATATTAAAGATAGATATAATTCAGTCAACAAAATATAAAACATATTCTGCATTGTTTAACACTTTTTGTTCACTAAATAATTCAATATTTTGTATAGTTTGTTATACAATAATTTGTGTATATATATATATACGTATATATATATATATATATATATATATATATATATATATATATATATATATATATATATATATATATATATATATACGTATATAGTATATATACGTATATATATATACATACATAGAATTGAAATACTGGTCACCTGTATGTATCACAACCATGATAGTGTCTCACACACACACACGCACACAGGCATGCACAGTGCTGGTGAGGGACAGGAGGGATGTGTGGTACAGTAGTGTGTTAAACAATGCCTCCTTTGAGTTTCTCTCACCTCGACCTCACCAGCATCGATTAGCGTCTGTGCTAAAAGGAAATGTGCTGATCTGTCCAACAGCCTGTTACTCATTAACAACCAGCAGAATTCAAAAATAAAACAGCTTTCATAGTGTAGAGAGATAACCTGCTACCGTCAATGTCAAACCTGCGACATACCTGACTCACACAGGTATGTCATAGTCACAACAGGTATGTCACACTCACAATATCAATAAAGCATACTAATGATTTAATATCTTAAAATATGTAAAACTCGTCTTCATATAATGTAGTTTTATATAATATAATTTTATATCGTTATCGTCCATGTTGCACCATGGTTCCAGAGGAACGTAATTTTGTTACACTTTGTACCTGTACTTAGATGTTATGACAAATGACTTGACTTGAGAAATAAGCACAATTACTTATCTCAAATAAATGAGACAGTATCTCATGATTGCTTTCTCAAAATAATGAAAAATCAGTTTAAAATTGAGATAACATACTAATAATTTTGTATATTAAAATAAAAAGTCATCTCTCAATGACAAGAAATAATTTCTTATAAGGCATAATGACTTGAAATCTACTTATGAGAAATAATTTCTCATAAAATATTAATGACTCATAAATGAATTAGATAGTCTCTCAAAATAATAAAAAGAAATTTTTAATTTAAGGATTTAGTATATAAAAATGAGAAATAATTTAAAATAATGAGAAAATATTTGAAAATATGTACAAAGCAAACTAATAATTTAATATCTCAAAACAATTACATAATTAATCTTAATGAATCTATATATTATGTTCTCACCTACATATACCGAAATCTTGCGTTGGTCTGCATTGCTGTGTTTGGTGATCTTTGGTTTGGATGGATTTGAGCTGCTAGCCCATCCAAACTCTTCATTTCATGATTCTCTCTACTCTCTACTGTTCTTGATGTGTAGTGATGTAGTGACTGTGCAGAAAATTGGTTCCTTTGTGTTTTTATACACCTGTGGACATGGAAGTGATTGAAACACCTGAGTTTAATAAATAAGTTGGATTTGGATAAATGAGCAAATATTTTTGGCAATATAGACAATATAGTGTATTTACACACCGCCACAACCTTAACAACACATGCATGCTACTGCATGCTACTTTCTGACTATTATTCAGTACCGGTCAAAAGTTTGGACACATCTCCTCCCATTCAGTGTGTTTTCTTTCTCTTTCTGATTATTTTACATTGTAAAATAATTTTATATTTTATATTTAAGTCTATTTTAAAGCTATATTGGGACACATGTGGAATTAATCTGCAAAAAAAACTGTTAAATAAACCACAATATGTTTTATACTTTAGAAGTATCATATTTATCTTTGAGGACAGATCTGCACACTCTTGGTATTTTAATCACAGTATCTTCATGATAATCACCTGGTAGAATCACCTGGAATCGTTTTTTCAGCGGCTTGAAGGAAGGAGTTTCTAGAGGTGCTGAACAATAGTTGCTGCTTTTCATTCATGCTGTGAAGCTCCAGCTCATCCTAAATCACCATCTCAGATGATCAGGTTTATGTCAGGGGATTCATGTCTTTAATGTTAATCTACAATGTAGAAAATATTTATTAAATTATAATTTTTTAATTATTCGGCTTGTCTGTTCATCATAGGACTAATATAAAAATGACATTAATAAACAACTGCAGGTTAGTTTGGATGCTGCTCAGCTCAGTTGAGGTGTGATATGATCAGGATGACCCTCACTGAGAGACTCGGGTTACACTGAGAGATCCTGAGTGTCCTTGGCCAGGTGGTGGGGGGTGATGAGGAGATATAAAACCTGCACTGAGGTTTAAGTGGTCATAACAGCATCGTGTAAGGCATCTCCACTGGTTTACTGGGTTGTAAAAGCAGGTGACATTATTACCTTTAACCCAGCTCTCAGTGAAACTGTGGGGCTGGATCTCAAAGTCTGGATATCACCATGTCACTTGCTATTATTCCCTTTAATAGCCAGGTGCCCTCGACTTTATCAGATTGGTATTTTAACAGTGCAGTGCCTCTGCGCTTCTCAGCAGAGGAAACTGAACTGCACATTCATGCTGTAAAGGTGCGCCAGCAGCTCATTTACGGGAACAGCAATGTTATTTTATTTAGTATTCTGTTACTGTTATTGTGGATGTAAAAGTTGGGTTTGTGCTGCTGCGTGTCCATGTGTGTAAAACAAGCAGAGGTGCACCTGTGTGGTCAAGATAGTAATAAACGTCTGACTATGATGCCTGTCTACGTTGTACTGAGTCAGTGGTGCACCTGTGTTTTCCATTGCCAAAATAGCAATACACTACAAAATATAGATATTAGATATATGAAGATGTTTTTAAAAGCACTGTTGCTATTTAAATGATGTGGGTGGAATAAGTGAAAATTGACTGTTGGTTGGGTGTAAGATAGCAATGAGCATCACTTGATCGATTACTTTAAAACTTTAAATTTCGTATTTAAAAATAGTGAGAAATGCTTTTAATATGCTAAGAAGGCATAGTTTAAATTTTTCTTCAACACTTTAAAATTAAGTATGTGTTTTCATACAGTCCCTATACATAAGAAATAGTATAATTTCCATTGGATTAATTTTGTCTATTAATGAACTGCATTTTTAAGTTATTTTGTATGGTTTATTTTGGGGAAAAAATAAAAAATTAAAGAAGGAGGAACACTATTTAAATGATCATTTTTATTGCTTTATAGCATCATTAATTCTCATATAATTCAGCTCTAATTTAGACTACAGGCTACTTAAGTACAGTTATTCTAATGCAGAGAGAAGACTACACTAAAATCCATTGGTTTCTATGAAGATGTGCCTCCTATTTCTATTTTACAGCCTTTAGTTTTAGTGAGAATTTGATCAAAATTGAATTAAAGTGGATAATTATTCTCTCTTGTCTTTCCTAAAGACCTCCCACTTTAGCTAACGGTCAATGTAGTTAGCATGAGTGAACAATTCTACTGTCTTCTTTCTTTCTTTATTCTTCTTTTCTCAGGGCTGAAGAATAATGTGTTCTCCTGAGCGTCTGTTTGGAAAGTGGACGCTTTTCTTGGGCTGTGTTTTCTCTGCAGCTTTTTCAGCAGGAACGTTCCACTTCTCATGGCTGCTGATGGGCGTCCTGCGTGGTCCTGCATTAATGAGGAGGCCGTGGAGCTAGCCTTAATCGTGAAGGAAACCAAGCAGGTAATTGCCTTTGAATGCTTAATTGGGTGCTTGTAGGAGGGTGGGGTGGAGGGGTGGGAGTTGGGGGTGTTGAGAAGGTTAGGAGGAGGATCAAAGTCACCTCTGTACCTCTGACTTCCCACATCAACCCCAGGGTTCCTCACTGGTTCCTCGCTGGTTCCTCAATAAGTGCCTCAGTGGTGGCCTACTCTGCTTTAAAGGAAATCCTATTGATTTGCCATGATTTCTTTATAATTACTGTACCTGTACCTTACCTTTCCCTTGCCTTAATTTAATTTAGGAATTAGAACATTAGAACTTTACATTTAGTACTTTAAAATCATTAGAAATTATTTTAAAATGCTACAAAATACTAATGACTGATGTAATATCTAAAATAGCATCTAAAGATATAAAAAAAAAATTAAATATTGTTTCAAAATATCAAGAAAGCATACTGACTTATTATGTCAAAATAATTACTTAGTACATCACTAATGCTTGTAAATTTGGATATTTAATCTTTTTTTATTTTTTATTTTTTATCCAACCCAGCTATCAAATATACTTATTTTTAATCGAGCTAAACTGCTGATGAGTCGCAGTTATATATTATATATTAGCCAGATAATATACTGCTGCACGTGCTGTGTTTAAATATAGTATATATATATATACAGATTTGGCAGTGTTGAATCGATGTTTGTGGTTCGATTGAGCGCACTGTTTTATTAAGTTAAGTTCTAATTCAGAAATACTTATAACCAAGCTGAGATGTTTACAATAAAGTAAAAAAAGTTTAGTCTATCCAATTTATCATGCATTCTTTATTCCAGTACCCCACGTTGGCTTTATCTACCCTCAAACATACATTATGTGTATACTAGTATTGTAATCAACACCATAAATATATTTTACATTTTACAGTTTACATTTCTTACATTTGTTGTTTTATAGGTTGGATAAGTTTAGTATTAGTCTACATTGCAGAATTGTTTTATGTAAAGAAAAACCTCTACATTTAAGCTGTGTCCAAACTTTTGACTGGTACTGTGTGTAATACAATAAAATACATAAATAAGCTATTTTAATTGAAACTAATCATTATTTAAACTCAATGCTACAGGGAACCATCATTATGTTGCTCCAGAAATCCAGAGATTTTTGGTATCATTATTTTGAGTGCAGCATGAAGAGGTTCCTGCACTGGTGTTGAGATTTGATGGGCTTAACAGTTCTCAGTGATCCACAGGGTGGCGTCAAGGAGCAACAATCTCCCATCAGTCAGGCAGTGAGACTGGAGCACACTGGAGCATTATGCACTGATCCCAGATAATACTGGATTGTGTAGAGTGGCCTGATATCCACCCAGAATCTGCTACTAATACTATGAAGCAGTGAGATGCAGGCAGAAGCATGCAAATACCCTCTGCATCCATCTCATCAGTGTCATTAATGACTAACTGACATATAGATCTTTTCACTCTATTCCTGGTTTCAGAGTGTATATCGTCACTGTCCAATGATAAAAAACATGTTTTTCAATTTTTTCAGATTTTTAGTTTACTACACACTTTGAACAGACTAACTGTCCTTTACACTGTGCCAAAATTTATTGATGAATAGACCAATAGAAATACTTAAAAATGATGTGAAATAAACTCTTTTTACATTGACTTCCATTGAAAGTTTAGAATGTTGTCTCTCATACCTGTAAAGTTGCTGTTTTGGAGATACTTGTTTTTCATTGGACAGGGATGATTTATGCAATACTGCAACAAGAAATCATTAAACTTCTCCTTTAACCTGCTTATAGATACTTTTTATCTTAGTTCGCAGAGAGTATGTGAATTCTAGACTTATTCTTATGTTATGGTGGCCTCAGATTTTTCTTTACACTGTAAAAACTTTTACATTTTGAAGAAAATCACGACCCATTGTGCCAAATAGAAATCTTTAGTCTCACCAACCTAAAACATCACTTTATGTTTTGAGTTGGCATAATTTAAGTTTAATAAAATGTGTATTTTAAGTTCTGCTGACAATCCTTTAGGATCAATCAAAAAAATTGCATTTTACATGAATCAAAGTCATGTAGTGCGCTCAACATGATCATCAACATGATATCTTAACTTCATTATTATTATTAACTCTTTGTTAAATTAGAAACTAAGATGTGGTCATTTATGATCATTACATATCTGTTATTATCAGTCGTAAAAGCTTGCAGTACTGAAAATATAACTCAGCGTGGACCCAGCTTGCACACTCAGCAACACAAAGTATAGTAACTGACTCTTACAGCCTTCAACACTGAGGCCAGGCAGTTCACTATTAGATAACGCACACACACACACACACACACACACACACACACACACACATATATATATATATATATATATATATATATATATATATATATATATATGCCCATTAAGCAAATATATGTTGCCAGGAGCTAATGGGAAAGATGTATGTTTTTCTCAAAATTGCTGTAGTACCACTGCCTGAACAACATGAGGTCAGATTAACTTTTAACAACAAGAAATTTAATTATTTTAGTTAAGGCAAATAGGGTTCAATTCAATAGGATTGCAACGATAAGTCAATATAATCGACAATTATTTGACATATATTAAAATTTGTCAACTACAAATTTCATTGTAGACTAATTGTTAATTTGTAACAGTATCGCATTACACAAAGTGCTGGAGACAGAAGCGCAATGGGTGATGGGTAAATGGCTCACTCACACAGTTTACACTCAACTTAGTCTGTCTCCAAAAGTTACCAAACACAACAGATTACATATTTACTCACAAAATATCAGAACTTTCCACTTTTAAACAATATCTAAACATTTAAATGCATTTTAAATCTCATGTTCATCTGTTTCTATTGTTTTTAGAGGTGGAGGAAAGGGCAAAAATAATCATTGACTAATCGACTAACCGAAAAAATAATCATCAGATTAGACGACTACCAAAATAATCATAAGTTGCAGCCCTACAATTTAATATATTCAATATATGCTGACTTAAAAATCACATTAGGGGGCGCCGAGTGATCCAGCGGTCTAAAGCGCTGCCACTATGAGCGGGAGGTTGCAGGTTCGAAGCCCCGCTCATGCAGCTTTGCCATCAAGCTGCCGGAGCTCAGAGGGAGCAAAATTGGCTCTGCTCCCTCTGGGTGGGTAGATGGCGCTCTCTCCCCACATCACTCCTATGGTGATGTCTGCAGCACAGGGCGTCTGTGAGCTGATGTACCGGAGCCGAGTCGCTGCACTTTCCTCTGAGCGCACTGGCTGCTCGGCAATGCTGCATCAGCAGCAGCTCGAAAAGAAGCGGTGGCTGACTTCACATGTATCGGAGGAAGCATGTGTTAGTCTTCACCCTCCTGGTGTGTTGGGGCATTACTAGTGATAGGGGGAGTCCTAATGAGTGGTTTGGGTAATTGGCTGTGTAAATTGGGGAGAAAAATGAAAAAAAAAAAATTTTTTTTACAGTGTATTCTCTGTTTTCTGGAATCTGGCCTGGTGTTTAATGATCACATTCTGTTTTTAAAATGTATCCCTTGAAAAATCCTATATAAAAAACTCTAAGATTCTAAGAATATTTAATGTTCAGAAAACCTTCAACTAGCCAAGTATTGTTAGCTGTGAACATTTAAGGACACTGAATTATTCAGAATTTTAATGTAAAACTTACGTTTTGACTCATATGGGTTTTTCTAGCTTTGAAACCCATAAAGCTTTGTTTTTTCTAGTGTTTTTTCCGCATGCTGTTAGCAGTGATGGATGAGGGAGAGAGGTGCAGGCCTTGAGAGTGTTTTAACATTGGTAATGGTGTGTGATTGGCACTGGTGAACTGCCATTGCCTCTAAACCATCCACAGCAAACAAGCACCAAGCTAACACATTACTCTAATGTGACCTTTCACTATCGTAGGTGAACGATAGGGAAAATTTGGGTTGGGTTGGCGTCCCGTTCTGTCTCTTCATGCCTCGCTGTGACTACAGCTTGTATGTTTTGGGGTCATTTGTTTTCACTGAGTCATTCTGTTTGAATATGCGAGAGCTATTAACCTCAGCGCCAGCTGTCTTATTAATCAGGCTGCTGTGGTGGTGAGTGTGTACGGCTCCAGACCTTTACTTTTCTCTTAGCTTGGGGTGTTTTCCCCTTAATCAGCCTTGCAAACTGTTGCTAGGCTTAGCCTGAGCCGCAGAAGTGTCAAATAATGAAGTACACTTTGTTTACTTATTTAAGTAGAAACATTGGTTATCTATACTTTACTGAATTAATTATTTGAACCTTCTACTCCTTACATTTTAAAAATAGCCTCTTTACTCCTATTTCATTTCAGCTTGTTTTCATTCCAGCTTCTCATCGTTCAATAAAACCCCTATCCAGATAAATCTCTCCATCCAGATAGAAGGAATCTGATTGTGATTGGATGAGAAATATAAACATATACCATTCCGACACCCTATTGGTTAATAATAAGAACATAGCAGACATATGTAGTCTAGTATGAAGATGATCCGTGCTCAACTAAGCTTCTTTTATATACAGTTGCAAAAAATATATATATTTACTTGGATTTCTGCAAAAAATTGTTGTTAAAATGTGTTCTGATCTTCATCTGAGTCACGACAATAGACAAATACCATGGACATATGAACATCAAGGATTTCAGAGATGCTTTTGTAACCCTTTTCCAGCTCCATGCAAGTCAACAATTCTTGAACGTAGGTCTTCTGAGAGCTCTTTTTGTATGAGGCTTGATTTACATTAAGCAATGCTTCTTAAGAACAGCAAACTCCAAACTGGTGTGTGTTTGTTTTTTAAAGGGCAGGACAGCTTTAACCAACACCAACATCCAATCTCATCCCATCCTGCCTCCAATTAGCTCTTAGAAAAATCATTAGCCAAGGGGTTCACATATTTTTTCCACCCTCACTGTGAATTCGAACATGTTGTGTTCAATAAAACCATGCAAACATATAATTTTTTGTGTGGTATCAGTTTAAGCAGACTGAGTTTGTCTATTGTTGTGACTTAGATGAAGATTAGAACACATTTAATGACAGATTTATGCAGAAATCCAAGTAATCCCAAAGGGTTCACATATTTTTCCTTGCAGCTGTATTTACATTATACTAAAATACATTCATATTCAATGGGCATATATGCAGCCGAAACACTAGGAAGCCTAGTGCATCCCAAATTTATTATGGCTTTTAGAAAAACGTATTTTTGGTATTTTTTCTCCTTATATTACTTTTACTTTTATACTTTAAGTAGTTTTGAAACCAGTTAAAAGAGTAAAAAGCTTGAATTGATACTTCAACTTTTACAGAAGTATTTTAAAAAGCCACAAAGTTCCAGACAGGTTATTGGAGAGCCAGTGACCTAAGAGATCTAGGTGAAAGTGACCTATTGACCTAACCACCCAGTGAATAGAAAACCAAAGAACCTCATAGCATTACCATGAATGCAGTGTAGAAATGATGCTGTCTTTATATGTTAAAAATGAATTATGTGGTTTAGCTGCCCATCAGTCATTGGAGTAAAACGTTATAACTTTAAACTTTATTACATTAGAAGCAAGTGTAGGGGTCCTTGTTTTATTTAATATTAATCTAATTTATCCATTTTTTATTGCAGTCCCTGTATAGACACTACACCATGTTGGTTTGAGATTACATCGTTATAAATGCCTGTAATTATATTGCATTATGTGATTAAAGCACTGCCCATCTGATGTAATGGATATGAGCTGTGGTGAGGAGCCTCCCTACAGTAGTTGCTGAAGGCTGGAGAGGATGGGAGGTTATGCATGGGGTCATGGTGCTCTAAGGATGAGTAATAGGCTGCTCCTGCAAGGACACTCTGACCCCAGCTCACCAGGGGTTTCTCCCATTGAACCCTCCCTGTGTCTACTTCATCATGTTCCTTTGATAGTCCTTAAGGAATCAGGTCTGAGTGCTGAATGCAGGGCTGAGATGCTGCCCATGATGCCTCACACCTGCTGCCTGCAGGAGAAACGAAAAAAAAAAAAAAAAAAAAACGCAACAAGTTTTGCCCCTGCCACTCTACTGTAAATCAGATGTTATAAAAATTGAGGGATTTTTGGTTTTAAATAAAGAATGTTATGTTCGATTTTCACCCAAACTATGAAGAAAAACATATGGAATTATTTAGTGAACAGAAAAGTGATAAACAAACCAAAATATGTTTGATATTTTACATTCTTCAAAGTAGCACTTCTTGCTTAAATGACATCTAATCTGGATTTTCTCAGTCAGGTTTATGAGGTAGAGTCACCTAAAATGGCTTTCAGCTATGCCTCGTCGAGAGTTAATTTTTTAAATATTATTTCTATTTTTTTTTTTTACCATTTTCTGCCTAATTTACATGGCCAATTACCCAACCCACTCATTAGGACTCCCCCTATCTCTAATAATGCCGCAACACCAGGATGGTAAAGACTAGCACATGCCTCCTCTGATACATGTGAAGTCTTTTCCAACTGCTGCTTTTCCAACTGATGCTGATGCAACATTGCCGAGTAGCATCACAGCGCACTCGGAGGAGAACGCAGTTGCGAGGACAGAGCACCATCTACCCACCCAGAGAGAGCAAGGCCAGTTGTGCTCTCTCAGGGCTCTGGCAGCTGATGGAAAGCTACATAAACATGATTCGAACCGGCAATCTCTTGATCATAATGGCAGCACTTAGCCTGCTGGACCACTCGGAGCCCCAAATTCTTTCCCTCTTAATGTTAGTTTGAGAGCATCAGTTGTAAAGTTCTGAAGAGGTAGAGTTACAGGTATACAGTGAAGAGCCCTATTTGAGTAATGTTCTAATACATATTATGGCGAGAACTACTCAACTAAGTAAAGACAAAAATACTTTAAGAATAAATGAAGGTCAGTCAATTCGAAAAGAAGAATTTCAAGAACTTTAAAAGTATCCTCAATTGCAGTCACCACAAAGACCATTAAAAACATTATAATGATGAAACTGACACTCATCAGGACCATCCCAGAAAAGGATATAAGAGCAAGAGTTCCCTCTGTTGCACAGGATAAGTTCATCAGAAGAGTTACCAGCTTCAGAAACCGCAAGTTAACAGCTCCCCAGATAAGAGCACCTAAATGCTTCACAGAATATGCATTTTAAAGCCAACAAAGTAGGGAGAATGGTAAAAGACAGTCGGGGAGATTTTTTTTCTCAGAGAGTTCAGGTCTCTGCATTGAGACCACATAGATTGTGAAGCACTGACTGGTTTAGCAGAAATTAGCGGCCATAGAACACCAGAGAACACTAGGTGCTAATGAATCACTAGCGTCAAAGCCTGTGTGATTTGACAGCCCACAACAATAGACCAAACACGAGCCTTGTGCCCGGGCACACATCTCCAGCACTTGTAAGAGTAAACAGGACAGGACTATCTTTCATGTCTTCAGGATTCATTCAGGAAAAGTGCACACAAATGCACACACCCTCATTGTCCTGTTTACTGAGCTAACAGTGTGTCCATCAGCCAGAACCTCAGAGTCAGAGAGGCAGATTCAGAGTGACTGCTCAGATCAGGGAAGTGTATGAATTTCCAATGCTCCAATTCATTTTACTAAAGGTATGATGTTCTATTTTCTGAAATGCGGTGTTACTTTTAGACCAGATGTAAAAGTTCAACTTTTGTTTTCTGTCCACAGAGTATTTTCCCAAAAGTCTTGAGGATCATCAAGATGTTTTCTGTTAAAAGTGAGATAAGCATGAATGTTCTTTTGGCTCAGAGGTTTTCTTCTTGGTACTCTGCCATGCAGGCCATTTTTGCCCAGTCTCTTTCTTATGTTGGAGTCATGAATGCTGACCTTAACTGAGGCAAGTGAGGCCTGCAATTCTTTAAAAGTGGTTGTAGGGTCTTTTGTCACCTCTTGGATGTCATCCCTGTGCTCTTGGGGTAATTTTGGTCGGCCGCCCATTCCTGGTAAGGTTCACCACTGTTCCATTTTTTTGCCATTTCATCTCACTGTGGTTTGCTGGAGTCCCCAAACTTTAGAGATTTTTTTTTTTACCTTTTTCAGACTGAAATATTTTAGTTACTTTGTTCTTGAATTTGTTCCTGAATTTCTTTGGATATTTACTTTATGTGAGGAGTTTACACACTGTAAAGAGGAATAATAAAAAAATGGAACACAGGTTGACCAAAATAGAATTAAAAGTGGTTCCTCCACAGTGGACCAACACCAACAGATGAAAAAGTTGGAAAATCTTACAGCACTTCATGCTTCCCTCTGCTGACTGCTGACAGCTTTTATGGAGATGTGGATTTCATTTTCCAGCAGGACTTGGCACACTGCCCACACTGCCAAAAGTACTAATTAGTCTTATATAATATTCTAATTTTTTGAGACACTGAGTTTTGGGTTTTCATTGGCTGTAAGCCATAATCATCAACAATAAAATAAATACATGCTTAAAATAGATCACTCTCTGTGTTATACATCTATATAATATATGAGTTTAAAATTTTGAACTGAATTACTGAAATAAATTAAATTATTTTTTTAGATGCACATAGGCAGGATCTTAAAATTATAATGAAATGGATCTACTTCCACTTCACTGCTCCAGTGAACCATATTTGATACCCTAACCCTATCACATATAATGGTGGAAGAGCTGGTTTTAACAGGCCCAATCATTTCTGCTCCGACACCCTCCACTATCTCTCCACAGGGAGATTATTGGGCTGTTGTCACTTTCCCTGGCTGTCCTCCTGACCTGGTATTGGACACTGACGGGATCCTCATACTTCACAGATCAATGCCCAATTTGTTTCCAATG
Organism: Astyanax mexicanus; assembly: GCF_023375975.1. Lineage (NCBI taxonomy): Eukaryota > Metazoa > Chordata > Actinopteri > Characiformes > Acestrorhamphidae > Astyanax > Astyanax mexicanus. Next base: position 13,257,555 of record NC_064425.1, on the reverse strand, counting down.
GAAACTCCAAGTGATCCAATCAAAGCACTTTCTGTCTTTGATCAAAGTCAATGACGACTTCATTATCTGGAGTATCCTCTTCAGCTTGTGTTTCCCATCTTTTTATTAATTGGGTGATTCTCAACTGCGTCGTTCTACAAACGCAGTAGAAATATTTTAAAAACACACTAGAGGTTTCAACTAGAGGTGTGAGAAAATAGTGATATATCAATATAGAAGCATTGCAGCATTTAGTTTTTCACTAGCCGACTGTTTGGATTTTCAAAAACACAGTATCAATTTTTAATTATTAGTTTACATGTAAAAATTGGTGTCAGAAGTGGTTCATTTAGTCTAGTGTTTAAACCACAAGTTCCAGATAGCAGTGTTGTACTGTGTTTTTAGATCCCACTGTTCCGATTGGATAAAAAACACACTTTTCTTTATTTTACACATAGATTTATTTAATATGATGAATATATGTTTTTATTTTTGCAAATTTGATTTAAACAATAGACTTGCTTACAGAATCACAGTATTTTACAATATACAGTACCAGTCAAAAGTTGGGACACATTGTACATTTAATATTGGAGACTATAATAAAGATATACAGGAACACATGTAGAATTATTTAGTAAACAAACAAAGTGAACCAGTAAACAAACCAGAATATGTTTTTATACTTTAGATTCCTCTAAGTAGCACATTTAGCTTTGATGACAGATCTGCGCACTCTTGTTATTTTCTCAGTAGTTTTAGAGTTTTAATGATTCGTTTACATGTAAAAGTTGGTGTCAGAAGTGGTTAATTTAGTCTAGTGCTTAAACCACGGGTTCCAGGTAGCAGTGTTGTACTCGTTCATTAGATTTCACTATTCTGATTGGATAAAAAAATGTATTTTTAATATTATTTATATTTTTTAATTTTATTAATATGACGAATATAAGTTTTATACTGTGATAGATTACCGAAGATTTGATTTACACAACTGACTTGCTCACAGAAACATAATATATTACCATAGACAGAACCAGTCAAAAGTTTGGGCCATTTCTTTTTACATTTTACATACAAACCAAAATATGTTTTATACTTTAGATTCTTCTAAGTAGCACATTTGTCTTTGAGGAAAGATCTGCACACTCTTGGTATTTTAATCTCAGTGTCTTCATGAGGGAGAGTCACCTGGAATAGTTTTCTCAGTGTCTTGAAGGAGTTCCTGGAGGTGCTGAACAATAGTTGCTGTTTTTTCTTCACGCTGTGACGCTCCAGCTCATCCCAAATCACCATTTTAGTTAATCAGGATTAATAAAGGGGATTGGGTCAGGTGGAGGAAAAACATTTTTTTTACTGTTTACTACGGAATTGGATATGCGTCCCTAAATTGTTTTCATGTCTTTAATATTAATCTACAATGTAGAAAATAAATCAAAGAAAGAAATTAACACAAACACACAGCCCTAGTTTCTAAATAGGTAGGAAGGTGCTTAAGTCAGTGTGAAGGCTCAACAGGCAGAAGACTGGTTGAAGGTGGTGTTGGTGGTGGTGGTGGTGGTTGGTGGGGGTTTGACACTTTTTAAAGCAGAAGACCAGAGCGGTCGGTGAGTGCAGGCAGGGGGTAAGGTCCAAGTCGCCGTGTGGAACGGAACATGATCGCCGGCCGCTGAATCTCACACACATGCCCTGACTCTGCTGCCCTTTTCTCACTGAAAGTTTCCAAACGTTCCGCTCTGTTCCCCAGCACATAGCAAGGGGGGTAAAAGGAGGTTAAGGACCTAAAGTACCTCCTTTTAGGTTTTAAAAGTCTTGCTTTCTTTTCAAACAATGTTTTTATACTAATATGTGCTTCAGAATTGACATAACTTTAGCATCAAGACTTCACGATACCAGAATTGTGATTTTTGACACTATTACCAAGTGTATTACAATGTAAAGGACATCCTGTACCATGTAAAATTTGGACACACATTCTTTGCTGTATTATTTACTCTTATTTAGCTATTTGTTTGTCAGAGATTAACACACAGCTGCCCGAATCGCATACACAACAATTCTGGACTGAGCGAACACTTCACCCAAAGCTCTGTAAACGCAGTCATGCCAGAATTGTATTTTTGCATTCAAACTCTACACCTAAAACACAAACAACTTTTACTATATCACAACTACTGATAATCTCTCTACGTCTTTCTTTCTCTCTCTCTATTTCAATCTTTTTCTCTCTACTTGTCTCTTTCTACTTCTCTCTTTTAATTTATATTTCTCTTTACTTCATTCTCTATATTTCTCTCTTTGTCTCTCTGCTTGTGTCTCTCTACTTCTCTCTCTTTCACTCTCTCTCCTTATTTATCTCTCTCTCTATTTCTTCCTTTTTCTCTCCTAATTGTCTCTTTATTTCTCTCTCTCTATTTTTCTCTAGTTCTACTTGTCTCTCTCTATTTCTCTATTTTTCTCTCTACTTGTCTCTCTCTTTCTCTCTTTATTCTCTCTACTTCTCTCTCTCTGTCTTCCTTTTCTCTATTTCTACTTGTCTCTCTATTTCTCTCTCTATATTATTATCTATTTCTACTTGTCTCTCTCTATTTCTCTATTTTTCTCTCTACTTGTCTCTCTCTACTTCTCTCTCTCTTTCTCTCTTTACATGTCTCTCTACTTTTGTCTTTCTCTCTTTATTCTCTCTTTCTACGTTTTCCTTTTCTCTATTTCTACTTGTCTCTTTATTTCTCTCTCTATAATATTCTCTATTTATACTTGTCACTGTCTATTTCTCTATTTTTCTCTTTACTTGTATCTCTCTCTACTTCTGTCTTGCTCTCTTTTCATTTACACACATTCTCATTTGTTAGACTTACTTTTACATAAACAAGCTTTTTTACAATTTATACTATGTATTTAGATGTTTAGATTATATTTTATGTATCAATAAAACACTTTTGCTGCAGACAAACAGTAAAATTGCTGTTTAAATACTAGTAGAACTGCAGTAGTGAAAAGTATTAAACTCTTTATGGAACCCTCTACTAAAACTCATAGCTATTCATTAAGAACAACTCTCGAGCCATAGATCTTCACAGTCCCTGAGTCTATAGCTTTAATTTCTGTTACAGTCAGTCTATAAATTATGTCTCAGTCAGCAGTGTTGTAGCTGGGTTGGCTTGTAGAGGTGAAAGATAATAGTAAATGCCATGACCTCTGAAACACAGTGAATTGTATTTGTAATCTTAATAACTGGCAACCTGAAGAAGTGTCTTAGCATATTTCTCAATACATGTCTCAGCTGTGATTAATAAACATCTGATACTTGAGCAATAATACTTGAGAGGGAGTGCTATAACGTGTAATATTGGCACTGCTTTGCTGCGGTCGTAGGCATGAGGCCACAGGCCGGCTAATAATGTCTTATTATAGTGTTTTATGTGTCTCATATTAAACTCCTCTCAGCCAATCACATTGCAGGGTCAGAACTAACTGTGGTATAATAGATATTTTAGTCTCAATGATTTGGTTCTTGGTCTTCACTGTTTTGTATCAGTTGAGGAAATCTTATCTTTTGGTTTTCTTTGGGCTACTGTAGCAGCCAGTCTCACCCGTCTTTGTTTTGTCTGATGGTGACAATGAGGAATTTTCAGACTGGGTTATCAGTGCCGGTTGAGAGGATGTGCTATGTCTTTATCAGTGTATCTCTCAAACACACATATTTTTTATTGTATTATTGTTTTAGGCTGATATTGGGGTGGGGGGATGAGTTAGTGTTTGGTTCGAGTTTAAAGGAAAACCCCATCTGGCTGAAGGCTTGGCAGTTCTCCTTGCCGTTCTTGGCAGACCTTGAGTCAAACAGCTATTTGCACCGTTACGACCTCTGATACACACCCAATTCTACTCTCAATAGGGGCCTAGCTTTAAAGATACTGTACTAATCGTTTTTTTCCGTATCATGTGCAAAAATTAGAATGTTGTCTTTGTCTTGTAGTTGTCTTCCTTGAGAGTTTTATATATTATTAAAATTGTTTAAACTGATCTCAAAAGTTACAAATCACAACTATTGCTACAGTTTTTTTATTTTGTTCTATTTCTATTTCATGTAACCATTAATTTAATCAGACAAGTCATTAAGAGGCACTTGTTTGTCGAAGAAATATTGCCTGGTGATATTTCTTCAGGCTTTAACCATCTATCTAAAGCTGAAATAAAGCAGAACCGTGATTAACCCATTTATTTATTTTTCTTAAGTAGTCAAAAGCAGTTCATGCACAGCAACACTGTACACTGTGGACAAGAAATAGGCCTAGTGCTGGATTACACTAATATTTTGCTGTATTAATATATGTTTTTTCTTAAAAGACAAAAATGTTATTGATAGATATGCTAATTCTTTGCCATATATACTGGTATTTACAGTAACTAGGGTTTAACAATATTTCTTACTCACTCCATCTGTTAAATGCTTTCAAACTTCAATCTCTAAGCAAAATACAAATAGTCAAATACAAATTGATGCAATTTAGAACATGACTTACTGTTATCTATAAACACAAAAAAATACAGGTTAGCCACAATCTGGACCTATTTAGAGCAGCCTAAAAGACATGTTGCGCATCTTCAATCTAAATGATACAGGTACACCTGCATGTACTGACAGCTGTAGTTTTAATATAGTTTATTAAATGTTGAAACAACATTGCAATATTAATGTTGATTCATCTTACAAAAATTGAAGCACAATTCAACTTTGATTCAACTGTGAAAAACAATGAAATGCAAAATAGAAAAAATACTTTTGTGTATGAAACGTTTTGCTGTATCTTCCCCATAAAATTAATCTTTAGAAGATTTCAAAAGAACCTCTGGACTAACTGTCTTTACTACTACTACTATCCAGAGAATGTTTTCTTAAGGAATTAATTATGACTTATTAATAGCATTAGTGAGATCAGGATGTCGAATGATTAATACCTTACTTTCTTCCCAGAACTTCAGTCACAAAAGTATTGAATGGAGCTCCATCATTACAGAGAACCCAATTCCACTTCTCTACAGCTCAGTGCCTCTACCTGGCATTGCATTAGCTATTAGGCATTAGGCCAATAGGTTCATTATTATCTATTACACAGAGTCATATTCTATTGGCAATTCTTCTTTACATGGACTAGTCAAGCTGTGTGAATGCATTTGCAAATCACTTTTTGTATATAGTTGTATAGTTTTATACAGTTATTATTTTAAAAGTTTTTTTTGTTTAGTATGTTTCAGGTTTAACTAAATGAAACTAAAGCTTAGTTAGCCAAACTAGGTGTTAAATGATAACTACAAATAATACTGGACTGTTAAAGTGACAAATTGACAATCATTCTACATTTTATTGGATAATCCTTTGGCATTATTACCCAGAAAAAAATCCTTAATAAATAAATAAATAAATAAAGAAAGAAAGATTCTGAGAGTACTCCAATGCCTACATATCTCCAATAGCACAATCAAATAAATCACGTCTACTGATAATTGTCATTCCAAAACTTCTAGCAACAAATGCATAATCAATATTCATATGTCTATCATGTTGGTGGTTAAAGCATCCCTACAGGTGATTGGGAAGCAAGGTGTTAATGAAGCTCCTGATCCACACGTGATCCTCTTTTTCACCCAGCCATCCTCCTCTGAGGTGAATGTGAGAGTGACCTGAGATCAGTGTTCTTCACTCACGCTCTGCTTCACAGATTGCTTTCACAACAAGCGCGCTGAAGAAATGGGTTTTTGCTGCTTGTTTTTATTTGTTGTTAATGGTTGACACACAGGCAGCTCTTAAAGAAGTGGAGTGCAGTCCTGTCGCCCATAAAAAAACTTGGCCCATTATACATTTCACCATTATAATGAAAACATGTCCCGTTGCGTCACGGCGCAGATTTATGCGCAGGTTTATGATTAAATTAATTGGCGCCTTTGATTAGCAGCCTATGTCTGATAATAAAATATTTTTTGGTGTCTGTCCTATCAGACCTGTAATCTAACAAGTGTTCACAATTTGTTTGTTTTTATTCTACGTGATCACTGCGCCTCTGGAATGCTAAAGATTAGTAAATAAAATACCGCAAATCTTATTTGAAGAATTTGATTAAAGCTAATCGTACACATTTATGATAAGTGTCCTGTTTGGGTTTCTACTCCACCAAAACAATGTGGTCAGATTGTCGACCGTACAACTATTAATCAAGAGTCGATTTTTTTTAGCACGCGCAACATAACAAAATAACAAAAACTTAAGTACTAAGTATCACCTAATGTTTTTCTAATATTTTTTGCTGATTTAACTTTAAACTTATTGTTGCTCAGATTTTTGGTAAGGTTTCTTTTTGCAAGACAAGCTTGATAAAAATATTAATTTAGCTTGTGTAAGTCAGATTTTGACATTTCGTTGACTTCAAAAAAATAAATAAGATAATTAAACCAGTACTGAAAACAAGCTTAATGAACAAACGAATGAAAGAATACATAAAAACTTTTTGTACGATTGCTTCTTATTTTCTGTATAACATATCGGATAGATGAAACGTGTATTATTTCAAGCAGGCTCAGGTTCAACGAATGTTACGTTCGTGTAAATGTATGCAAAAGCGATGCTCACAAAAGTAAATGTTCGCCATTATTCGCTTCCTTTTATTATTATTTTTTTTCCATATTTATTTTAAAATCAAATGCCCAAACTAATCAGTTATTTGTATTGCATAATACAAAGTCATAGACTTAGTCAAAGACTTATTTAGTCAAGGTCATTCGTCCTTCGTAAATTCGTAAAATTTAATAGACAGCGTTTAACATCTAATTGGAGTCAGATTGAATCAGGCATTTAACAGGATAAAGGTAAAAATGATTTTTATAAATATATATTGTGAGTAATATTTTTGATACGGTTTTGTCATTTTGACAAACTCTGTGTATTTTATATAATTTCAAATATGTCATGAATGGCATTCATCTATTTATACAATTGTGTATTATACTATTATTATTTATTGTATTATTATTACTACTACTACTAGTAGTATTAGTAGTAGTAGTAATAAAAGTATTATTTTTGGTTAATATACTCCTTTAGTATAGGCTCTTGGCGACATTGCGAAGTTTTAAATTATGATGTTCTAGTATTTGTTTAGTTTTTTACTTCTTTTATCATTATTGTTATTATTATTATTATTATTGTTGGTGGTGCTATTATTACCCTCCCCCTTTCAAAACAGTCTGAATCTGACAAAGTCCAAAGTTCACCAGAAAGTCGCTGATAACGGAGACCAATAAAAGCGTTCCAGCTACAGAGCAAACACGCTGAGCCGCTCATTTACATAAAGACTCCGAATACCGGCCAGCCCACTCATTAACATCGGCCTCCAGTTCATTACACACCTGTATTCCGTCAAGACCACGCCCCCTTCGGAGGGATTGGCTGCTAGTCTCGCGCCTTCAGCGTTGTTGAGATTGAGTCCTCGCGAGCGGTCTCGGGTTGAGGGTGGATGTAGTTTTACGCATTGGCCAAGCGCGTAAAAGCACTGACCGAGGGGGGCGTGGCCTCGCCGGAAAACGGGCGGGGAGAAAAAGACGAAAAGCTGTCCGCTGTTTTTAGACGACATCATGGCAAAGTTAGAGGAGCGAGGCTTTTTGGAAGAAGCAGGTGTGCGCGCTGGGGCTATCGCTTCAGCCCTGGAGGTTCTCGCCCTCCGCCTTCTTTCTTTTTTCTCTTATTTTTCTTAGCTTTATTTTTTTATTCACTCTTTTCTTGGATGTTGGGGAGGATGGTGTCTAAGCTGACCTCTCTGCAGCAGGAGCTCCTCAGCGCCCTGTTGGACTCCGGAGTGACCCGGGAGGTTCTGGTCCAGGCGCTGGACGACATGGACCCCCGGCCGGCCACTCTGGGGGTGAAGCTGGAGGGGAGCGTTCAGACGTCTCCGATGAGCGGCGACGGGGACTCGCACAAGCCGGTGTTTCACACGCTCTCTAACGGGCACGGCAGGGGGAAACTCTCCGGGGACGAGGGCTCGGAGGACGGGGACGATTATGACACGCCGCCCATCCTGAAGGAGCTTCAGGCGCTCAACACGGAGGAGGCGGCCGAGCAGCGGGCAGAAGTGGAGCGGATGCTAGCGTAAGTGATTTACAGTGACTGGAAAAATTGGTCAAAATTAATATTTAATATTTACTGTCCGAAATCATACAAATCCACAGCGTATGATTTACGATTTTATTTTAAAATTATATTTGTGTCTCTAAATAAAAAGAGTAAATAAGTTAAATTTAAATGAATGATGTAATGGAAAAATAACATAGCAAAGAATATAGAAAAAGTTAGGCCAATAGCAAACCTAAAACTACTGAGCTGCCTGTCCCCTACATTTTTAATTTAATTGCTGGTTTTGTCAGAATAATTCGTTTAGTGAAAGAAACGTCAATTTTCTATTTAATAATCTAAGTATATCAATACTAAACATTTACACCTGAAAAAAGCCAACTGTACAAATACGTTTTGCAACAAAAAGTTTATTGGACATAAAAGATTTAACAAAGACATTCTAATATAACTTAATTAACTGTGTGAAACGTGTTCTAAATGGAAGGGCAAATCACCATTAACCTTATCACTGTTACCGTAAGGTCCTGTCATCCATTTGTTAATTATCGTGTCTTCTCAATAGCAATTATTTTTCTCCTCTAAATGTGAACTTTAGGAAAAACTGTTCAGCTGGTTCTGGATTAATGTTAAGAGATAAGAAAAAAAAAACGCGCCGCGGTAAATACAAAAAGCTGACAAAAGAAAAATTCGTGTCTAAAATGAAAGCTAAAGACGAAAATTAGATGTTTTATATTTCTGACAGAGCTGAAGTTGCCAGGTGGTGTTTACAAATTTAAAACCCCGCGCCACGATTTCATCTTTTCGCTTTCTGGTTACTAATTATCTACTCGGGTTATTATTTCTTTAGCTTGAAGAAATATGAAGTGAAGAAGCTCCATTTATCATTAACTATGGCAGCGCAATGGAGACTACATTTAAATAATATGTGTTCTTCCAAAAACTATACAAAATAATATTGTTAGATAGTTACTTGCTAAAAGATAGTAATAATAATAATAATAATAATAATAATAATAATAATAATAATAATAATAATAATAATAATAATAGCACCAGTACATTCCATCAGTGTAACTTAAGCTAAAGTATACTTATGTTTAATTTCATAATAATACCCACTTTCACTTCTTTTTTTTACTTCTAACCCAGCATAAACAAATGCAGTTTAAAAACCCAAACTAAAGCACGTGGAGTTGAGTTATTATTAATTTTATTCTATAAATCATCAACTGAAAGATACACAGTGGCGTGTGATTAGTGTGAATGGAGGTTCTGGTTATTCATTGGTGAAAGCCATAATCCAGGTTCTCTGCTCTTTCTCTCCAAACCAAACACTCGACTCTCCTTCAGGTTACACACATCAACCTAACACTGCGGTAAGTCCAGATACAAATATACGAATAATATTTATCGTGTTTACTGCCGTTTACAATTGTAATCGCCTTTCCGAACGCGGTTCAACATCTTGCGTAAAACCGAATAGTTATTTTTATTTAGTCAAAGCGATTTTAATACGTATTAATGAAAAAGGAAAATATGTTATCTGATTTATTTAACTAGTTTTTTTTATTTATTTTGTATTTAATTCAGTATTGAATTGAGTCTTTTAATTAAAGACGGCGCTACCACTTAAACAAATTCAAAGTTTTTATTTGAAATTATTTTGTACTTATTTTTTAACATACATAAAAAAAAAACAAAAGAAAAATACGGGAAGTGATTTCATGAGTTGTTTTTATTTTATTGTATTAATTTTATGTGTTCATTGTTTTCATTTTATTATGTCTCAGTCTTCAAAAACATCTGTCCTTTTTCAAAGATCGCTCTAGCTCTAAAGGTATTCTATAAACGTTAGTTTTTAATTAGATCAGACAGGGCTGAACTGAAGCCTGTAACCTTTGGAAGTCTTTAGAGCCGTTGATTAACTTTCATTTATTGGCGGGATCAACAACTACATGAGCATGAAAGAAATAGAGATATAAAAATATATCGGAAATATATCGGAACCCATCCCATACTGATAACATGAGGTTCAACAGCATGTCCTGTTTACCTAATCAGTTATTTCACCCAGCAGTTTTTTTTATTTATTCGCATGCGTTTGATAAATTAAATTGTTATTTTTCTTAAATATCCATTTAAATGATTTCCCACAATAAGAATAACAACCATAGCATCAACCCCACACAGAATCTTAATTTCGGGAAAAGACAAAATACTCTTTTTTCACACTCTGATCTGGACTCACAAAAACAAACAAACGAAAATCGATGCCACATTAGTTTTATCGGTAGTAAGACAAAAAAAGAAAAGAAACTAGAAATACGAAACGTAATTCAAACTTTCAATAAATATTAATAAAACTGAGAAGTATTACAATAGAAAAATGCTTTTCTCATATCAAGTGAATTAAAAACAGTTCTTGGACCTTGTATGGCCTATATAATATAAATCAATTTTATAACGTAAACATACACTGTAACACTCTATTAAAGGACGCATTCAGGTTTCATGTTTATAGAAGAATATATAATACTTGTGTTTGTACAAGATCATGATTTATGGACTGTAATATGAATCATTTATAGTTGTTTATTTGTCTGTTTATATATATCAAATTCCAATTGAGCTTCAGTCGCAAAAATCGTCACACATTTATAAACTTAGTAGTTTTTAGGTTGTTTATTAATTAAACACACTGCTATACACACTTATCTAAGCAACTTAATGAGCTGATTGGCCTGCATTAATATATACATAAATTAGAACTAAGCAGGCTGCATATTAAGGTTGCAATATAAACACTTATAATAAACACTGTAAAAAAACGCTTATTTGGCCTTTTTCCCTCAGTGAGGACCCATGGCGCGCGGCCCGCATGATCAAAGGGTATATGCAGCAGCACAACATCCCTCAGCGCGAGGTGGTGGACGTTACCGGCCTCAACCAGTCTCACCTGTCTCAACACCTGAACAAGGGCACGCCAATGAAAACGCAGAAGCGCGCGGCGCTCTACACGTGGTACGTCAGGAAGCAGCGCGAGATCCTGCGACGTAAGTTTACATTTTTAAACTTTGTTTACGAACGTGATTAACGTAACCTTACACGATTTATATGTTTTATTTGATTGGTTTTTGGATTGCATTTTGTTAATTTATTCTTTATATATATACACTGATCAGCCATCACATCAAAGCCACTGACAGCTTAGAACATCAATGGGTCAACGAGTGAGTTATACATATACATATACAAGCGAACAGTCAGTTCTTGAAGATGATGTGTTGAACTTGTTCTAAGTATGCAGTGGTCAATGCCTTAATGTTATGGCTAGTCTCTGCATATATCTTAACTCCTACATTTTGATGTATGTGTGTATGCTTAAGTACATATATAAATAAGCTGAAATGTTATGCTATGCAAAAAAGAAATGTACTCAGATCCAATTTAACCTTTTAGTGCTTGCTTTCATTTTCTATTTCTATTTGAAAAAGTGCAAAGACTCCAATATTTTCTTCAAAAAAGAACATCAGCATGTATAAAAAATGAAGTTTCTACAAAGAGATATGAAAAGTATATGTACTGCTCCATAGCACTTAATTAAACAATAATATGATCTTAATATGATCTGTATCATCTATAAGCTAAACTTCACATTGAATCTGATGTCTCTATGCCTTATTCCTTTCTGTCCTTTTTTAAAAAGAAAGGAAAAAATCACACATGCATCAAAAACACTTCTCTTCCTTTTCAGAATTCAACCAAGCAGTACATGGGTCTGGCAGTAATATGACAGACAAAGCCAGTCAGGATCAGGTGCTCCTTTTTTTCCCAGAGTTCAGTCAGCCTGGACAGGGAATGCCGCAGCACGTGGAAGACGCCAGCACTGAGCCTGCACTAAAGAAGCTCCGACGCAACCGCTTTAAATGGGGGCCTGCGTCCCAGCAGATTCTGTACCAGGCCTACGAACGGCAGAAGAACCCAAGCAAAGAGGAGAGGGAGGCTTTGGTGGAAGAGTGCAATCGGTAATGCTACATGCATTCTAATTATGTTTATTGTAATATGCAATATTCCTGCCTTAATTTGAAAGATTTTTCAAATGCTCAATACTTCACCCAACCTTTCTTGACCCCAGTTTGGTATTTCTTGACCCTGTTTAGGGCGGAGTGTCTTCAAAGAGGGGTATCTCCATCCAAAGCGCAAGGGCTCGGCACCAACCTAGTCACAGAGGTGCGTGTCTACAACTGGTTTGCCAATCGGCGAAAGGAAGAGGCCTTCAGGCAGAAACTAGCGATGGATGCCTACAGTGGTCAGACGCACAGCATGAACTCCCTTCTCTCGCATAGTTCGCCTCACCATCCGCAAGCCAGCACTTCGCCACCAAGCAAAATGCAAGGTACCGTACTTCTCTTCAGATCTAGCTGAGCTAAATTGTCGATCTGATGTTGCTTGATAATTAGGCTGATTTATGACAGTCAGGGTACAATTGCTGGCATCAGTTCTTCTTCGATTGGAAGAGAAGAAGTGATAGAGTTGACAAAGTTGATCAAATCAGGGTGAAGGCGATGAGAAGGCTCATGATCAATAAGTGGGTGTGAATGAGTGAGTGAGCGCACTGAGTAAATGCCATTGTTATTCTGAGCTTTGAAAACTCGTAGAGAACAATCCACATTGTAGCTACAATCTCTACTCTGGAGTCAGCAGGCAGGAGTGACGCCACAAAGAACTCCTACCCAGGGATGTTATGAGGACCAGGGTCAGGCTCAGGTCACTTAAGTAAAGGATCTCTACACTAGCAAGATGGACATATTGTTCTTAAAGATGTTTCACTGTTTTAATTGCCAGCACCTTGTCAGAGGTGACAGAGCTTACACCTAACAAGTGTTCTGCAAACTAGTTGATTGATACAGATATTAGCATTAAAAATATAAATCAGGGCATCTGACTTGTCAAGGCTTGGCTGTTATTTTTACCTTGCGTAAAAAGACATCTAGAAGTGAGTGCTTTTGGGTCGAGGATATTGCTTAACCTTGTGGAAACTCATGTGTTTACTTGTGGCATTTCCCCTCTGTACACCTGACCAGTCAATGACCTCAGGTCACAAGAAGGGGCAAGAAAAGGTGGTGTCAGAGGTAGAAAGGGGGAGAACTTTCAAAGATTTTGGGGGTAGGGGTGCGTTGCAGTCAGAATACACTCTGGTTTTCCAGGCTCTTCTGCAAGATGGGGGTTATGGGGCTTACATGATGTCCTGCCAGCAGCATCAGCTGTTTTTCAGTGTAGGAGCCTGGCCTGACAAGAATGGCTCAGCAGGGCCCCCTCATCGTGTTGCTAAGGCATGGTCTGTATTATGCATGCTTAATTGACAATTAAAACCTTTGGCTACTACATCTCCTAGGCCTTTGATAAGGGGCACCCCTGTCCCCTGCTCTCTTTACCCTCTCCTAGCAGGGAGCCCCATTGTCTGTGGTGTATTAGAAGACTACAGTGACTGTAACCTAGGTTCATTTATCTCTGTTGGGCTAGGGGAGGGGATATCGCCCCCTCCCCACCCGAATCCCCCCACCTTTATGAGCTAAAGTATAGTGGTCGAGGCAGAGACAGGAGTGGAGCAGCAGGAGCTGTCCGCTGAAGTATTGGCTCTTTTCTGACCAGACAGGACTGATCACCTTTTCTGTTGCAGCTAAAGGGGGATCTGGGTGAAGCCCCCTCTTCTTGCCCTCTTTCTTGAAGCACTGCAAAACCAGGTTGTGAGAAAGAGGTCATTACAGGGTCAGAGGCTATGCTATGGTTTTAACTCCTTATGTTTTATTGATGACAAACAAATTGATTTGATGCTACTGGAAATTTAGCCCTGAAGTATAGACTGCTTGTGCAACATTATTGATATCCTCATGTAAGCCATATGTAATTTGTCATATGTAATATATACATGTAAGCCTAAATTCCTACTCATTAGAGGATATTCGTTATTGAGTTAATTTACCGTAGCTTGTGTGCCAATAAATAGAATGCTATGCTCACCACTACAGTGTCATTCTATTTGACCTTTGGAACCCAAGAGCTCAACAATCTTCTCCGCACTTTCTACTGTGGGCCACAGAAAAGCTTGAAAGGCCACGTACGTCCTGCAGAGACCCAGGAGGTCTCTCATATGCAGCAGCATTAGAAAGAGCATTGCCTGGGGTTGGGCACTAGGGCTTTGATATTACATGGGTCCCAGGGAGAACTGAAGCCTTTTAAACCTTGCTTCAGTTCTGTGCTTACCACTCCCCTCCGGGACTTCCCGCCCTCCCCCTGTTTGACTGAGAAGTGTATGGTGGCACAAGCTCTTTACCAAAACTCCCTTGTTCTGTGCTGTGGCTTAGGAAGTAGGCATTCGGGGGTTTGTTCCTTTTACAGTTACGCAGAGGTCCAAAGTACTTAAAGGTTCTGCATGGGGAGTTTCGCTTACCTATGGCATCTGATGTTTTTTGTCCCGCATTGCTGGCGTGCTGTGTTGAGAGAGACTATATTTTGCTTCCTTGTTGCCCCAGAAACACAGCTCTCCTGCTGGTTGGCCTGGGTCAGACAACACTAACCAGGCTGGCTGAAAGAGATGAGAAGAGAGAGAAGTAGTCTCTGCAGCCTGGGTGAATGGCAGACAAAGTCAGACAATGCCTCGATGAATAGCCCCTTTTCTCCCCCTGACACTTTTACAGGGCACAGGCCTATAAAATAAAGTCTGTTTATGGTGGTCGGTCTATTGTGTGGCGAGCGGCCCATGGACACGATGGAGTGCTTTATTGTCCTACGCTGGTGTTTACAAGATGCTGTAGAGTAGTGAGAGAGTTGGCTAGGTACTAAGTGTGGAGTACAGGCTGGTTATTGTAGTCAGAAATGTCTTCTCCTAATGTCCAGAGAATGAGCTATGGGATGGATGCCATGTGGATAAAGTGCTACTTTTTAAAATTCATGATATACCAAAATTTGGTAATGGTGATGATATACCTGGTATTAAAACATGTGAATAAAGTGTTTGACCAAAGAGCTGTTTGTACACCATGTGGTGTATCTAAAACCATGTCGAGGTCAAGGACATGGTTTAGGAGGAACCTGCTCTTAAAATATTATTCTTAATTACTGTAGCTTATACGAGTCTGCTGGTAAATTTCAAGTGGGGTGCTGACCACGCAAGAGCAGACATGTTTGACATTGGCATTGATTTTTTAATGTTTGCCCGGCCGGTATCAGAAGAGTCTGGGATTTGCAAACAGCTGCTAAACAAGGCATGGCTGACATTCCTGCAAAGTGAACTGTGACGCCCCAGTTTGGACCTGAGACTCAAACATTAAAGTACACTCCCCCTGAATTCTTTCCTTTTTTTTTATTTGAAAATTCCTGTTCATTATTCCAAAAGGCACACTAGCGAATTCATAATATCCTGGGAAAAGCCTGCCACCAAGGGTGAATGGTGCAAGCCCAGTGCTGAGTGTACACACTCTAGTGGCCTTGGCTGTTTTGGTCCCATATCTGCAGTGGTGGGGCCCAAGTTTGTTTGCACTGCTCAAGCCTGTCTGGGGCCAGCATGCAGCCTGAGAGATCTCTGGCTGATGTGAAAACACAATTAGTCAGAGGCATATATCTTTGCCCTACATACAGATATGTGTGACACACATTCAAGCATTCCAAGGCAAACTTTGAGAAGTAATCAGCTATTGCTTTCCCTTTCTCTCTCCTTTGTTCTGTCTCTCTCCTACAGCCGTCAGGTACAACCAGGGTCCAGGAGAAGTCAGCTCCTCCACTACAATCAGTCACCACAGCGGCAATGGCATGACGAGTGGACAGTCCGTGTTGCAGCAGATCTCTCCTGGAGCGCTGGATCCTAGCCACAGCCTGCTGTCACCTGACGCCAAGATGGTGAGCACACCTGGCCACTCCTGGCCTCAGATAAGATAAGCCTGGGCCCTGCTTTTGACACAGCAAACGGCACACAAGGCCCCCGATAGGCGCTGCCATTGACCTGCCAGAGGCCCAACAAATGTGCTATTGTTCTTCCCTCAGTCTAAGCTCCAGGAAGATACTTAGGCTTAGCCCACAACACCACAGGGTAGGCATGGGCCTCCAGACTGGTGGTAGATTGAACAGGGCATGGCCATGGCTAAGCCAATAAATCTGACAAAGAAACATTCTGTTGTTATTGATTATATGCCGTGGAAGGAGAAGTGGAGGGTGGGGCGCTGCTTGCTCTGGCAAGAGGACTGACAGCAGCGCTCGATTAAGCCGGCCGGTGCGGGGCGAAACAACTGACCCTCCCACCACCCTGCCTTATCCAAATATTGAACTTTATACTAGACAGTCTTTAGGTGACTTCAGTCTTTACAATTGTTTTCATATAAAAGACAATACTGAATATAATTGGGTCTGAATCAAATTCATTTTAACTTTCTGGTGCACTTGTGTAGCAGGTCAAATGCAAGCCCCTGCAGGAATGATAGAGGGGAGGACAACTGTGGCTTATCTGTACCTTGAGACAGTTGTCTGAGCAAGACCTCCTCTCTGAGCCTCATCAGCCTATTCAAATAAACTATCCCTCTCTTTGAGACCTGGTCGCTTCTTGCCTGAGATAATTTTACAGTTACAGAACAATTGATAACATTGTTACAGCCCTTCTACTGGTCACTGATCTGAGGTTTGAAAGGCAAATATAAGAAACTGTGAAATGTGAAGGGTTTGGTGCATGGGTGGGTGCCTGACTGAGTGTGTTTCTGTCTGCGTTTCATCTATAGATTTCAGGATCAGGTGGAGGTCTTCCACCAGTAAGCACACTGACCAGTATGCACGGCCCACACCATGCTCACCAGCAAACGCAGAACCTCATCATGCCTATCTCTGGAGTCATGGCAATTGCACAGAGTAAGTTTATATCCCTATTAATTCCTTTGAGCATAGTCTGTCGTTTCCTGGCACTTGTTGTCGTCATTTCATTCTTCTTCTACAGACAAATACAGTAATTAATCACAAGTCACAAGTCTTATATTGATTTGTATCAGGGATATAATGTGGGTTAAAGAATTCACATAGCCTGATTTACTACCCTTCAGAAACATTATAAGTGCCTAGCCAATAATTGGGTTAGTGGGGATTAAGGTGGCCACAGGCTCTGATGGGTCTCACATGGGTCCCATCTACTGTAAGGTTTATGTCTAGTGAACAAACCCAGATGAGTCCCATCTTTAACCCTCCTGGTCCCATCCCATGACTGACATCCATATGTGGAGCTAACAAGGACACACAAATGAACAAAACCTTCTGGTTTCCTGTTGGGAAACTCATATACAGTAGGCCCAACATGATACCAGATCCCAGCTCCAATTTGATTAATCTGGAGCCCCAGATAAAGCTGTTTTAAGGCAGACCCAGCATCATCTGTTGACACTGTATGTTTGTATGGTTCTGTGTGCAGGTCTCAACACGTCGCAGGCACAGACGGTGCCAGTCATCAACAGTGTGGCAGGGAGTCTGGCTACTCTACAGCCAGTGCAATTCTCCCAGCAGCTGCACAGCTCTCACCAGCAAGGACTAATGCAGCAGTCTCACAGCCATATGAGCCAGCAGCCCTTCATGGCCACCGTCACGCACTCACATAGTGAGTATACTCTCTATACCACTTACACTGTCATTTTCTATTGAGTTCACTATATAAAAAATGTTATAAGTGAAAATCAATTAAGTTAACCAATGAACCTCATGCTATGCCCATTCACACATAATAACCCTAACCTTAGACCTGAAATAACTATATTGTAAGCACACCTAAACTAGCTTATCCTTGGTTAACTCTTTCCAGCGAACATTTGTGTGATTTATCTGTATTTCTACTCTGTCCGCAGTGTACTCACATAAGCAGGAGCCACCACAGTATTCCCACCCCTCGCGTTTTCCCTCCGCCATGGTAGTAACGGACACCAACAGCCTCAGCACCCTCAGCTCAATGTCCTCCAACAAACAGGTCAGTCATAATTTCTGTGAATGGGATATTTTTTGTGGTATATGTATTAGGGCTGCACAATATATATTGACAAGAACTGACATTGCATTTTTTTTAATCCAGTCATATTGAGCTGATTATTTCTGCCTCTGGTAAATATGCCATGGAAATTGACAATAACATGAACTGCTATTTTGTACTATGCCTTTGCACCTGACGAGGTGCTTACTTTATTTTTACTATATTTTGCAGCCCTAATATGTATTTAATGAAATGTATTTTTTTGTTGTGCATGTATCATTATAGCCATGCTTTGGAAAGACTTTTCTATATGTATGTAAAAATCACTGGCCCTCTACTGTATCTCACTAATAACTTATACTGAAAAAACAACATAATTTTCACATTTGTCAAAAGCATAATTTTGTTTCCTAGCTTTTTTATGAATTTTGCTAATAAACAACTGACAAAACACATTTTATTCATGTGGAAATTATGTTGGATTCAGTTCATAGAAATGTTTTTAAGCAAATCTTAATTATTCTCAATGTTTTCTGAAATCTGGACGGCACAACCTTAACATACACCAAAACCCCTGATGGAATATTATGTTTCTAGCAGATCTCTCTAATGAGCACTGTACTAACCATATAAATAGTCGAGCCTAGCTAGTTCCCTGAGTTCATTTTCAGTGTTCATTTTGATAATTTCTTTAATCCCTGTCACATTAGGATGGTCCTGTAAACAAGATGGTGCAACTGGGGGGTCTCTCCTGGGTAAATACTGTTTAAATATAGTCACTTTAAAGCTCTGCACTGTGGTAATGCTCAAAAACAAGGTCTTTCATGATCTGATCAAATCGATGATATCTTAAGAATATTTATTCTTAAACATCCTCAGCGGTCAGGGTAAGGTTTTAGGAAAAGGAAAAATAAAAGGTAAAAAAGTAGAAATTCCGGATCTTGACGTAAATTAGGTTCTTAGAAGAGCAGCATTGATGAAGTCAGGGCCGTTTACTGCCCTGATTGCTGGGTTTGGCTTCGTCATGCTTTCTGCACATCTCAATCAGTGGAGCGAAGGGCGTAGAGATACTCCTCAGAATGCCTATTTCCTTTGAACGGCCCAACGGATCACTCAGCCGTGCTCTCAGCCGCAACTTGATAAATGAAGCTTCCTCTCTACCTCTCTTGCTGTCTCTCACTTTCTCTGTATCTCTCTCACTCTGTCACTTTCTCCTCCTTTCAATCACTCCATTATTTCTCCTCTTTGTCCCTGTCACACATATTCTCCGCTTCTTTGCAAGCCTTTGCTTTAATCTTTACCCTTTCTTTCTTGCCTTATTACCTTACTTTTTTCTCTTTCTCTAACCCTACACCCCTCTAACTTCCTATCTCCCCAGCTTTCTCCATCTTTGTCACTCGTTCTCTCTGTTCCACCACTCCCTGACCCAGCCCTCAGTGTCTCGGACCAGGAAATGAGCCTCACTCTTAATCAAAGCTCTTGTTCGCCGCTGGTTTCGCTGCTGTGGACGGGCGGTGGGGTCGGTGTGTGCGCTCACTAATTACACCTCTTCCGACTTCCCCCCGCCCTCGGTGAGCGCTCTAGCCTGAAATGCAGTCCGCACTCAACTGCTTTCACACGCCTAATTTCCCACGCTGGCCACTAACCGGTGAGCTGACGCAATTTGGCCTTAATGTCAGAGTTCGCTCGCTCTCTCTCACTGCTATGAGAAACCTTCACCCCCACTGCAGACTTTAATAAAAACTCTTACATTAAATACACGTTAAAGACCACTTCCGTTTTTTACTTTTTAAATGTACACTATATGGTTTAGTGCACTTAATGCAAAGAGTGAATGCATGCTCAGATGGTGTAGCAAACCTTCCATATGCTAGTTATGTGGAAGTCACTAGACTTATTTATGGAATTAATTTTCCAGTGCAGTTCACTCAAGCATGTCTAGGCTATGCATTTCCACAGACTGCTGAGAGGGCACTTTCAGGTCCTACTGACCCTTATCAGTCGCCTGTATTTGTACTGGGTGGGGCAACAAGTGGCAGTGGGCTTTCGGTGGGGGTGATGGTTGAGGGGGGGTGATATTATGAACACACTCTGGCTTTATTACCCTCCTGTTTGCCATGTTTTTACCCTCACACACTAAATGCCCCTCTGCACCTCCCCTGGCCCATCTAATGTGTAATGTGTCTGGCCCCCCGGCAGCTGGCCTGCACCTTTATCAGGTGACCCAGGTGAGGCTGTTTGCCGGCCAGTGGGTCACGGCAGGGTCACGTGCCTCCTCCCTCGCGCAGAGAGGCAGAAACAGAAACGGCAAACAATCCAGTAAAGGCTGTTTCAGTGGAAAACGCAGGCGCGAGAGTAGGCGGAAGAAAGACAAGGAATGTGTTTGGTCAGGTGTGGCACGTCTTCCCACGTCCTGATAACTTGCTACCTCTGGCCGCTGAGGAAATTCTGTGCTTTCTTGTGCCTAGCTTTACATCACAGCCTCATGTTCTTTTGTTGACATGGTAAAAGGTGCGATATTACAGTTATTGTAAGGTCAGACCGTTTCATTTCCTCTTTTTTCGCTTCCTCCCCTTCTTTGTCAGCAGTGTCCTCTGCAAGCCTGGTGAGCAGCACGTCTACCTGACTTCCTTGATTCCTTGAAGCCTAGCAACAGGAGCACATTTCCCTGCCCTCCACCTCCACCTCCACCACTCCCCACTGTATCTGTGGCAACTCTAACTGACTGCTAATAACTGGCAACCGGTGCGCTTGAAGACGAGACAGTCAATAATGCTGGAGCCGAATTGGAGAGAAAGGGGAGCAGACTCAAAAGCGGCAATGGACGCTATGGCTTGGCCTTCTTTATCTTCTTACCGCAGGATAACAGATGGAAGGAGGATTAAATGGACTTTATCTTTCAGCTGATCAAAGGTGGAACATCTTTGGAAAACTACAACCCAAGCCCATTGTAACAGTTTGACAATATAACAGTGTTTTGCGTTCTGCATGGATCGTCCACCTCAGAGGAACAAATGCAACGACTGGAATAAGACAGGAAATAGCTGCAAAATAGCGAACTTATGCTTCTACCAAATGTTCCAGAGGATGACCTGGCTTCCATTGGGTTTGGACATATCCGCATCAGTCCACTCATTGCACACACAACATTCCATGTTCAATCATGCATTATACGACAATCAATGTACAGTATATATATTATTGTAAACCTTCAGTATGAGTCAGCTATTCCTCTGGTCATTTGGTCAAATTTGCCAAAAAAAACTGAGCTTCTTGTGGACCACACACACACATCATTATCACACACACCACACAAGTCTTCCATTGTTAACTCTTAGTATGATTGGTCACTCTCCTGTACAGATGTAAATAGGAATAATTAATATGCCACTTCTTTTAAAAATGGTGTACATATTCAAGGTCTGCCTCTTTAATTGTGTCCTTTTTTTACGTATAAACTGTGATTCAGAGACGACAATCTTTAAAACAGCAAGGACTGACTATGCAATGTATCGGAAAGCACAAAAAGACGCTGGAATTGTCTCATTTACAAACAAAAGAAAGGAAAAAGAAAGCAAAGCAGACCTTCCACCAAGCTGGAAATGTATGAAACTACCCTTTTTTTTTTTTTTTTTTTTTTACGTTTTTGTGGTTTGTTTGTTTTATTCATTACACATTTATCACAGGGATGCACTGAAATTATTGTTTCACATTTTTCCTAAATGTATTTTTGTGTTTCTCTTCAAAGGAATTGACACAATTACAAAACTACAATTGAAAAATATTTATTGAAGAGTGAATATCTGGTTTTGATTAGATTGGGCAATCAAATATGTCATTGTTTATATAAATATGTTAATGATTCTGCCTTTTCACTTCTTCAGCTGAATGTCAAAAGCAATTTCTTCCAATTTTGGTTGATAATAATTTTAAAACGTTTCTGAATATTCAGTGCATTCCTACTGTAAATCAGTTCCTCATATTCTGATTATCTGGGCTCATAAAATCTGCTCTGATAATAACATAAGGAGTCTCCTGCTGAATTACTTTGGTGTTGGTTCCTGCAGCCAGAGCCATCACACCAGCACGTTTGAGTGATGTGATCATGAGGGTTCACCTTATTAAGCGTGATCAGCAGCATGATCAGCAGTATGAACAGTATTAGCCAATTATGCAATTTTTAAAAAAATTAATCCTGTATATTCAAGCCAAACACATTATTCTCAGCTACATTTATATAAAATAATATTTGTGCATTTTTAGAAAGTTAAAAAGGTAAAAAGGAGTGTGTTAAGAATATTTTCAGGCTGGCATCTCTTTATTTGTAGCTTTCATCTGCTGTCCAGCTGTCCAGCTGTCCCTTTTTGTGCATTCCATACTTTTTCCTAAAAGGTCACTAAACTTGTTTTTGTGTTTTTTGTTTGTAATGCATTTACTGAACATTATGTCTACTGCCGTGTGGTTACAGTGCCATTCTCTAAACAAACCATGTGATTATTCTCTTTTCCTTCTTGTATTATTTTTGTATAAAATGAAAATCAATTAAAAAATCATTATTTATACTGTGAGGAAAAAAACTACGGTTTTTAAGTAAAGGCTCTTCTGAAGATTTCTAATGGTTGGTTGTTTTACCTTTTTTCCCCCCCTTTTTTGTGAAAAATGTGTGTGTATGTGTGTACGGGTCTTAGTGGTGGGCAATACAGCCCTAAAATAATTCTATAGTATTTTACAGTATTTGTGCGCTAACATTATTTTTGGCGATATGACAAAATAACAAAACATATTTTAATAATTTTAAGAATAAAACTATTGCAACAAAAACAATAAAGCATTTATCAAAGATAAATTGTATAAATGTTTCAAACTTTCAGTAAATAATAAAAACTTTAGTATTTTGTTTTTTTGGGGGGAGGGGGGGGGGGGGATTTTGTAAGCGACAGTGAATGTAACCAAAGCAAAATTTAACATACAAATAATGTAATATAAAAAATAAAAATTACAGGATATTTAGTGTTGCATATAAACTGCATATAAACATCAACAATTATAGAACTATTATAGTACATGTCAAACCTCAAATTCAGTCTTTTTTCTTTATTTTAAAATGTTCTGTATTGTAGTTTAATACTAAACTCATCCAAACTATGAGGAAAAACATCTAGAATTATTTAGTGAACAAAAAAGTGTTAAACAAACCAGAACATGCTTTATATTTTAGATTCTTCAAAGTAGCTCCTCTAGCTAAGATGACAGCTTTACACATATCTGGAATTCAAGCTTTCAGTTAACAGCTGTGCTGAACCCCTCAAGATTTAAATACTAGAATTTCCTGCCTCTCAATAATGTATTTGAGAGCATCTGTTGTGAAGTTGTGAAGAGGTAGAGTTGGTATACAGAGAAAAGCTCTGTTTGATTAATGTTCTAATCCATATTATAGCAAGAACTACTGAATTAAGTAAAGAAAAAGAATGGCTTTAAGTAGAAATGAAGGTCAGTCAATCTGAAAAGAAGAATTTCAAGAACTTTGAAAATATTCTCAAATGCAGTTGCTGTAAAGACCACCAAAAATGGTATTATGATGAAACTGGCACTCATCAGGACCGCCACAGTAGAGGAAGAGAAAGAGTTCCTAAATGCTTCACAGAGTATTTTGGTTTGTTTAACACCTTTAAGTTACTACATGATTCCTTATGTGTTCCTTCATAGTCTGGATCACTTCACTATTTTACAGTGCATGGAAAACTTCAGACTTGGCATGACCAATGTTAGATACTATCAGGGATCAGCACACTGCGCCTAAAGTTTTATTCCAGCTTTTCTCTTGACAGCAATAATTGGCTCATTGGCTTTCGCAAGGTCTCGATGCTCGATGTTTCGCAACCGTATATAGAGCTGCTTTCATTCTGACGAGAGAGCGAGGAATGTGTGTCTATTGAACTAGTGCCCCTTCCCAACAGCCCTGACGAGCATTGTTTGTCCAACTTATCTGCTGCTCAGAGGGCCCAGTGTTACACGATGCATCACATTGTCTGTGGCAGAGTGTTGCCTGGAGTATTTGCTGATGAGTGTTTCTACCTGGCTTGTACAAGGTGTCCCACAATGCACGTAAATCTCAAGGCGAAGCTTTTATGACTCCTGACAAGGTTTCATTGCATTATGACATGATAAGAGGGCGGATTTTCTCTTCTCATGTGTCAGTGCTTCTCAGACATGTATAAAGTACTGGAGATCCAGACTTGAGTAAAAGTACAAGAGCTCTATCAAAAAAAAAGAGACTTGAGTAGAAGCTGAAGTGTTCTTTAAGCTCCACAGGTAAGTAGAAGTACTAAAGTATTGCAGGTAGTTTATAGTAAAATGTAGTACTGAAGTACTGAAAGTAAAAGTACAGAACTGTGTTATTAGTGTAGTTATTACAGAAATCAATGGAAAGTTCTCAGAGCGAAAGGCAGAACGGGATCAGCGAGATCTTCTTATAAGATCAGCTTGATCTCCTGATTTAATCATTGAAAAGCAGCTTTATCAAACCCAGCGGTGACAATGCAGATCATCTATCACTCTTACTTTAGTGATAATGTGGGTTTAGAATGATTTCTAATATTTTTATCATTTTAACGAGTAACAATGCAGAACATAAAACAATATATCAGAGTAAAACTATTAAACTCATCTAAAATATGTAAATAATTACTCCAGTAGACACAGATACAGCATTTTAGTACTTAAGTACAGTAGTAAAGTAAAAATAATATTCCAGTAGATACAGATACAGCATTTTAGTATTTAAGTACAGTAGTAAAGTAAAAATAACACTCCAGTAGAGACAGATACAGCATTTTAGTACTTAAGTACAGTACTGAAGTAAAAATAATACTCCAGTAGTTACCGATACAGCATTTTAGTACTTAAGTACAGTACTGAAATAAAAATAATACTCCAGTAGATACAGATACAGCATTTTAGTACTTAAGTACAATACTGAAGTACAAATAATACTCCAGTAGATACAGATACAGCATTTTAGTACTTAAGTCCAATACTGAAGTACAAATAATACTCCAGTAGATACAGATACGGCATTTTTTTAGTACTTAAGTACAATAGTGAAGTAAAAATACTACTCCAGTAGAGTACAGATACAGCATTTTAGTACTTAAGTACAGTACTGAAGTAAAAATAATACTCCAGTAGTTACCGATACCTCATTTTCGTACTTAAGTACAGTACTGAAGTAAAAATAATACTCCAGTAGATACAGATACAGCATTTTTTTTGTACTTAAGTACAATAGTGAAGTAAAAATAATACTCCAGTAGATACAGATACAGCATTTTAGTACTTAAGTACAGTACTGAAGTAAAAATAATACTCCAGTAGATACAGATACGGCATTTTTTTAGTACTTAAGTACAATAGTGAAGTAAGAATAATATTCCAGTAGATACAGATACAGCATTTTAGTACTTAAATACAGTACAGAAGTAAAAATAATACTCCAATAGATACATATACAGTATTTTAGTACTTAAATACAGTACTGAAGTAAAAATAATACTCCAGTAGATACAGATACAGTATTTTAGTACTTAAGTACAGTAGTATAGTAAAAATAATACTTCAGTAGAGACAGATACAGCATTTCAGTACTTTAATACAGTAGTATAGTAAAAATAATACTTCAGTAGATACAGATACAGCTTTTTGTACTTAAGTACAGTAGAGAAGTAAAAATAACACTCCAGTAGAGACAGAAACAGCATTTTAGTACTTAAGTACAGTAGTGAAGTAAAAATAATACTCCAGTAGATACAGATACAGTTTTTTTTAAGTACTTAAGTACAGTACTGAAGTAAAAATAATACTCCAGTACAGATAAAGCATTTTAGAAGCTATGTAGTTCTACTTCGTTACTACACATGTTTGGTGCTCCTTTTCTTCTCTCAGAAGTGTGCTGAGAAACCCATTAGACAATACTTCAGCTCCTTTTTTGGGTAAAAAACGCTGAATATTAAAAGTGAGTGCTTTCAGTCAACTCCCTTACACTGCTCTCATACCATTCAACAACAACAATGTATAAACTATGCTTGTGTGGGGGTATCTTTGCAGAGTTCTACAGACAGTCTTTGGATTGTAAAATACTTGTGTCAGATTCACAGATGCTAATTCTGATATTTTGAGCAGCCCAGTGGACATTCTACCAGCTTAATTGATGATATTTTGAATCTCAACCCAAAATCTGCTTTAGTTTTATGGTTTGGGCTTTGTCAGTGTCAGTAAATATGACATTTTATAGGAATTCTCTATACAATGTGCTGAATATGGTTTACTTAAATCAGGGTTAAAGGGGTCCCTCAGGACCTTCACCAAAAACAAGTCTACAGTAAATAAGGTGACTAGGTTTTCCTTTAGTTTTCATGATAATGATGCTAATATATTTAGCTAACAAATAATATAGACACCCAGAGCTAAAACACCAGGAAAAACAGCTGGTTGTTGTCAATGGTACCAATGAAATATTATGATAAGAATCACCAGATTACTTATCACCTTAACTTTGTTTCTCCATTTCATATAAAGAAAACACATCATTTGACTAATTAGCCAAGGATTTACCTAATACTGTTAATGAGCAAATCAAACACGAGTTCATTGCGCTACATTGTGAAGCTGTAATGTGATAGTGCCACTAAAACACTGTGATTAGACCTGTTTTGTCTTTGACTCAATGCGCCCTAAAGATCGCCATGCCTAGTTATGAAAGAGAATGTCCTGCTGAGTATACACTTGTAACCCAATGATGCCCCCTTGTTTGGTTATCAATGAGCTCTTTGATACTGCTCCCAGGGAGCCACTAAAGATCTTACTGCTGCTCTTTTTACGGCAGCTTGCTGAATAGAACAGAGCCTCGGAGCAGAGGACAGAGGGAGCAATGCTTATTAGCATCCTTTAGTAGCTCAGAGTTAACAATACAGACAACTACACTGTTAAAGCTATTGTGTCGGTTTAGCCTGAAAAATATTGCCTACAGCTGAGCTAAATATGTCCTGCACAAAATTCTCGTTATTTTAGATGATGGGATGTGTTAACAGTTACAGTTTAACTCCCTAATTGATCTTAAAGGGTGATAACTCTGCTAGAATGACATTTGTGTCGCTAGAAGATACATTTGCAGTCATGTAATGTGGTATGCAGAAGTTACTGACTGGGTACTCCTAGTCAGTTAAACATTCTGATACTGTGAATAATTAAACAAGCAAAAGTCCATCTGATTTCCAAATGTAATCTCAGTAAAGAGAAGGAACATAAAGCAGTTTTGAAACCTTTTGTGACACTAATTGGCAAAGTAACTTTAAACAAACAAAACATCCCGTTAAAACTTTTTATATTTAGAGGTTGCCTGTAAATCACAAAAAAATAAAACTAAAATTACTGCATTTAAGCCTGATTTGTAAAATGCAGTGAATTAAAATGTACAAATTCTTATGAGGAAAGTTATGACCACTTGTGTCCTCATAGCTGGCATAGCTGTCTGAAATAACCACAATTAGATGACTCCTATAACCATCTACCAGCTTCGAACATTGACTGGGAGAATGTTTGTCCAACTCCTCCATGCATAATTCTTTCAGCTGTGTCATTCTTTCGCAGAGGCAATATCGTAGCCTATGAGGTTTATCCGAGGCGTGATCATTGCTGGTTGAAAACTTTACCCAATATCCCGGATGACTTGAAATACAGTCAGCCATCTAGAATTTCCCCTCTGGGATCAATAAAGTATCTATCTATCTATCTATCTATCTATCTATCTATCTATCTATCTATCTATCTATCTATCTATCTATCTATCTATCTATCTATCTATCTATCTATCTATCTATCTATCTATCTATCTATCTATCTATCTATCTATCTATCTATCTATCTATCTATCTATCTATCTAGTCTCACTTTTTCCTGAAGCATTCTCTAATACAGTGATACAGTGAAAAATTCAGAGTTCCTCCACCATGCTTCAAAGTAAGTATGGATATTTGTGCTAAAATGTGTTATTCATACATTCACTGCCTTTTATATTAATGTTTTATTGTTTTAATGCTATTACATTGTTATTACTGTGGTGCTTATTGCTTTATTGTTAGTTTGTGTTATTACAATGTAGCTAGACAGATACATACATATAGATAGATAGATAGATAGATAGATAGATAGACAGATAGATAGACAGACAGATAGACAGATATATATATATATATATATATATATATATATATTATATATACAGATATAAAGAAAAAACTGCATTTACAATTTAAATGAATGTATATTTTATTACTATTTTTCTATAATAATATGATAGCTGGCAGTTTTTAAAAATAGAATAGAATAAATTTCCCTAATGTGGAAATTCATCTTTGCCATCTCATGGCATAAAGACTTGTACATTAAAGATAAA
Source organism: Astyanax mexicanus (assembly GCF_023375975.1). Taxonomy (NCBI): domain Eukaryota; kingdom Metazoa; phylum Chordata; class Actinopteri; order Characiformes; family Acestrorhamphidae; genus Astyanax; species Astyanax mexicanus. Next base: position 13,229,019 of record NC_064425.1, on the reverse strand, counting down.
ATAAATAAATTACAAAGTTCTTTAGATTAATTTATTACATAAAAAAGAAACAGTGCATCATGTTTACACTGTACTATAATACTGATTAATCAGTAGCACCCAAAACAGAACTCAGTGGGAATAATCAAATTGCACATATAATTAACTTTTATGTCAGTTTGAGCAGATTTTGTACAAATTCACTGTGAATTGTATGTGAAATTATTTTGATTGAACTTTTATGTCAATTTGATCAAAGAAATGACTTTCCAGTGGAAAATAATTTCGAAAATGTGTAAAATTAGATAAAAATAGAATAGAATACAGTTCCACAATATGGGAATGCATCTTTATTCACTCATAGCATAAAGACACATATATTAAAGATAATATAAATAAATCTATTACGTAAAAAAGATAAACTAAATGCTGTTCACACTGTATACTCTAAAACTAGCAAAAATACTGCTTTACATAAAATCAGTCAGTCTCCATCCATCAGTGGAGGACAGTGGTGTGTACAGGACAGTGGTTTTTGTGTGTGTGTGTGTGTGTGTGTGTGTGTGTGTGTGTGTGTGTGTGTGTGTGTGCGGACGAGTAGGCAGCTCAGCAGGACAGCGATGGTCTTCCAGTTCTGTAGAGGACACAGAGGTCAGAGTGAGGATGAAGCTGCACAGGCCGTCAGCAGAGGCTCTGGATAAAGGAAGGGAAAACGGGAGTTTGGGGGCGAATGCTGCTGCGTGTTTAGGAGGCTGAAGAGAATGGACACTACATCAACTCCAGCTGAGCCCCACAGGGGTAATGTGCAGGAGCGCTCAGCAGGGCTCAGAGGTCAGGGGGGCACTCTATGCCATGGCTAATTGGTGACACTGGTTCAAATAGAGATCAGATGCAGCTTTGAAGTTACAGCATTTACAGTGTACAGTAAAGCACTCTGACCTAATAACATTTAATATAAAAAGTACATTAGTAAGAGTGCCAGACACACACACACACACACACAGCGACTGTTATTCCATAGGACTGCACACTTTACAATGCTTAACTGAACCTGCACTGGGCTGGGAATCAATAGAATACAAAAATAAAATACACTAAAAGTCACATAAAATGTAATTCTTTGTAAAATTTGCTTATCCCTACTTGAATTCTTCCATTTAAATTGAATTATTTTGTGCAACCAAGCTCCAATAAACCAGTTCAGATTATACACTGCATATAACATAAAATATTATAACACAAAATATTACTACAAAAGTCTAAAAATGTAATTATATGTGCAATATACACCCATGAATATATAAGGTTTCTTTTGAGTGGAGAATCTAGGATCAAACTGACATACAATTTACAACAGAAATTAATTATTCCCACTGAATTCTGTTTTGGGTATCAGTAATAAATCAATTTTAGAGTATACAATGTGAACAGTCTATAATAATATATTTTATGTAATGAAATAATCTGTAAATGTTGTATTTTTTTTGGAATTTTATCTTTAATATACTGTATGTGTTATATGTTGTAGGTGTCTTTAGACCATGAGTGACCAAAGATGAATTCCCACATTGTGGAAGTGAATTCTATTCTATTCTATTCTACTATAGAAAAAACAGTACTAAAATCTATTTGAAACCAAATTCTATGTGCAATTTGACAAGACTCACTGAATTCTTTCTGAATTAGAAATTTCTTTGATCAAACTGACATAACAGTTTCATGTAAAATTATTGTATGTACAATTTGAATATTTCCACTGAATATTGTTTTGGACATCACTGATGATCAGTTTTAGAGTATAAAGTGAACATTGTGTTATAATTATTTTTTATATAATAAAGGAATCTGTAAAAAAAGAAAAAATCTTGTCATTTATTTATTTTATCTTTAATATATGTGTCTATATGCTATTAATGTCCAAAGATAAATTCCCACACTGTGGAAGCAAATTCTATTCTATTCTATTGTAAAAAAAAAAAAAATATGTGTAATTTTATTATTCCAACTGAATTCAGTTTGAACTGAGTAATTCCTTTAATCAAATTGACATAAAAGTTTCAGAAAAATAATTTCACATTCAGTTTGATCATTCACAGTGAATTTGTTCGGAATCTCAAAAAATTTAATAAAATTTACTTCTATGTGTAATTTGATTATTCCCACAAAATGTATGTTTGCATAATGATTTAGTTTTTGATTAAGCATACAGCATGTGCAGCGTGTAATGATTCATTTTGTCTGTAATGAAAAATGTCAGGTAGAAAAATTATCAGCAAATTATATTGTATTAAACTCTATTCATTATATGATTTTTCCCTGTGAATTCTCTTATGGGTAAGGAATCTCTAATGGAATTCACATCAAATTTGAATTCTATGTGCAATTGAATTATTCCCACAAACTTTCCATCTGAGTGAGGAATCTCCACAAAATATCTCATACAATTTAAATTCTGTGTGCAATTGAATTATTCATATTAACTTTTTGGTGGTGAAAAATCTTAGATGAATCAGTTTTTAGTATAAACAGTGTGTACAGTATTTAATTATTCCTTTTGTCTGTAATGAAAAAATGCTTACTCTAACATTACTGCAGAAAGTTATAATTAATTATTAGTTATTAATTATTAAATAAGATGTAATATTACGTGTTGTACAATAATAATGTTACTTTACATTGATTGTCTATTTTATTGGCACATTATCGACCACTCCCCCCTCCCCTACATTAAGGTAACATAAATAAATGACTTACACTCAACTGGGATGACACATTTTGAATGGAAACTCAGACCCAGGCTAATTTGCTCCATGAAAATTGGAATTGGTGAAGGAACCTGCAGAGATATTCAGATCCTGGAGAAGGACAACAGCCTCAGTGTTTTCATTAGTCCATAAATTTGTAAGACGATGCACACAAAGCACAACAGATCATAAATTACCAGTTAAAGCCCTGGTTGGGGAGCAAGTGTCGGGGACATGAATGAAATTGGGATTATAATAGGAGAGTAAAAGTGTCAGCATAAATCACTTTAAAGATTTATATATAGATTTATATATAGATTTATATAGAGAGAACTCCAGTGTGAGGCAGTATACAGTATATATTACGTGACCTATCGGACCTTGTGAAGGAATCTGTTGCTCTTTTTTTAGCTCCATTGTGAGGATCTTTGGTGGTTTGATGTGTGAAGCTGAAAGCAGCACCAGAGCAGAATGAGAATGCTTCTTTCGGGCCATTGTGTGAATGTGTTCTGCCCCTTTGAGCTGGGAGACTGATCATACAGTAGAAAGGGCCTATGACAGATAGAGGTCTTCATGCTGATGCTGTTGTGGAGCGCTGGGTGAGGACGCTGGTGATTTATGGTGATTGGTGGGATGCTGTGTGAGGGAGGTGGGTTAATGTTCACCTGGCCTTCGGGGGGGACAGGCCTGACGCTGCTGGCCTCAAGCTAAACCCTCCGATCCCAGTAGGGTAACGGCATCCCTCATGTCCCCCTTGCCACGTCCCAATAGTTATGTAAGACGTCCCATTCAGACAGCTGAAAGGCCTGTGGAACAAATGAAATATCAATCTTGCCTGGTGGGTTAACTTTCTCAGCTCAGTGCCCCCCCCTTCTGCATGACTGCCTTATTTACAGTTTTTACTTTTCTCACATTTCTGTAACGTTTAATCATATTTAGTCTTCAAAAATTATTTAGGGATTAAATGCAAATTTATTTAATTGCAACTTCAGGTTGACGACACTATTTTATTTTATATTTTATATTCTGCAAAGTGGCACCTTTTGTTTAGATGACAGCATTTTTATAAGGCATTTTTATGAGGTAGAATCACCTGGAATTCAGGCTTTCAGTTAACAGCTGTGCTGAACTCGTCAAGAGTTAATTACTTGAATTTCTTGCCTTGCATTAATGTGTTAAAGAGCATCAGTTGTAAAGTTGTGAAGAGGTAGAGTTGGTATACAGTGAATAGCTCTATTTAGGTAATGTTCTAATCCATATTATGAGAAGCAAGAACTACTTAACTAAGTAAAGAAAAAATACTTTCTAATTTAATACTAAGAAATTAAGGTTAGTCTATCTGAAAAAAAGAATTTCAAGTATTCTCATGTGCAGTCACTGCGAAGACCATTAAAAACGTTATAATGATGAAACGGGCACTCATCAGGACCACCCCAAGAAAGCATAGAAGAGCAAGAGATTTCTCTGTTTTACAGGATAAGTTCATCAGGCTATTCACTGTATACCAACTCTACCTCTTTACAACTTTACAACTGATGCTCTCAAACACATTAAGAGGCAAACAAAAAAATCAAGTAATTAACTCTTGAAGAGTTCAGCACAGCTGTTAACTAAAAGCCATTCAAGGTGACTCTACATCATAAATGTGACTGAGAAAATGCAAAGATGAGCAAAGCTGTCATCCAAGCAAGAGATGCTACTTTGAAGAATGTAAAATATAAAACACTATAATTCCATAATGTATTTTTTCGTAGTTTGTATGACTTTAGTATTAATATACAATGCAGAACATTTTAAAACAATAAAAAAAATGAATTTAAGGTTTGTCCAAACTATTGAGTGGTACTGTATTTCTGCGTCTACAGTGCATTAGATCACTAAGCCATTTAAGTTATAATTTTAGTGTGTAAGGGGTAAGAGTCATTCAAGAACAGCTGATAGAACCACATAAACAAGAGATTACTATACTTACCTTTATTACCAACAATCTCTACAATACAGAGTTACTATATTCACTAATATCACTTACAACTTCACTGTACACAACACAAGCCTTATGTTCACCATGTCCAGAAGCTCCGCCCACTTCTCTACAATACAGAGTTACTATATTCACTAATATTACTTACAACTTCACTGTGCACAACACAAGCCTTATATTCACCATGTCCAGAAGCTCCGCCCACTTCTCTACAATACAGAGTTACTATATTCACTAATATCACATTGTTCTTTTGAACTTTGTTCACCATGTCCAGAAGCGGCATCATCTTCTCTGGGATAATGGACAATCACACAGTGGAAACATGAAATGTGGTCAGATTGATCAGTATTAGGAAGAAGAAATCAATGTCTTGAGCTTCAGATCAAAGAGGAAAAGAACTATCCTGACTGTTCTCAGTGACAAGTCCAAAAGCCAGGTACTGTCATTTTTTTTATAATATATATTTTTTTAACTAGCATCAGCTCACCAACCAATCAGCACACAGTAGCAGTAAGGCTAGCTCCACTACTGGCAAAAACCTGTTTGCTGTAGAAAAAATGAAATGTACAGGTTTATTGGCTTTGCCTATTTAGATAAATAAATAATTTTACTTTCCAAATTTAAAGGAAATGAAGGAATATCCTGGTAAGGTTGTTATATACTATTTTAAATTTGTGTTTTAGCCATTTAGCTCCATTCACTCCCACTCATTTCAGACTCACTCGCGAGCTCCCTCTAGCGGTTGACAGTAATTTTCTGATTATATCGGCGGAGATAGGGAGATGGGCAGCCTCTCCTTAAACCAGCTGTGGTTTATAGAGAGGCTGAGACTGTTCTCCAGAACAACAGCTCCATCTGGTGTTACTGTTAGATCAGATCAGAAGACCCAAAGCCTTACTAGTCTTTAAAGCCCATACTGTCCTGCTCACTGTTTTGTTCCCCATGCTTTGAAAAACCCAATTAAGGCTTATTAATCAATTACTTATTCATTGTTAATTATTAGAGCAAATAATTACAGATAATTACTTGGTTCATGTGTGCTGGAAGATGCTGGAAGCTGGAGAAGCACTAAAATATGAGTACTGTACTTCTGTAGGTGGATGGATTACAGGAAACTCATAATAATGCAGTGTACATGTAAACAAAATTGATAAAATAAATCAATCAATAAATAAAATACCTTCCACCAGTTTTGTTAGCATGTTTATTACGTATAATATACATTAAAAAAGGGAGGTAAAGTGAATAAATCACATAATCTATCAACAGATTGTCAACAGCTGGGTCATTTTTTAAAAATCCTTTGTATATTTATCATATTATGGAAGCAGGAGAAGCACTAAAATGTGAGACTTCTTCTGTAGGTGAATTGATTATAGGAATTTCTATAATAATGCAGTGTACATGTAAATAAAAATTATATAATACTTAAATAAATAAAAAAATAAAATAAAATGCCTTCCACCAGTCCTGTTACCATTTTTATCATATATAATTTTAGAATTTTATTATAGATAAGGTAAAAAGTAAAGTAAAAAATATCATAATGAGAGTGTCAACAGCTGGGTCATTTAAAAAATCCTTTGTATATTTATCATATTATGGAAGCAGGAGAAGCACTAAAATGTGAGACTTCTTCTGTAGGTGAATGGATTATAATGCAGTGTACATGTAGATAAAATTTATATAATACTTAAATAAATAAAAAAAAATAATATAATGCCTTCCACCAGTCCTGTTACCATTTTTATCATATATAATTTTAGAATTTTATTATAGATAAGGTAAAAAGTAAAGTAAAAAATATCATAATGAGAGTGTCAACAGCTGGCTCATTAAAAAAATCCTTTGTATATTTATGGAACAAAATATGGTTTAGGGCAGGGGTGTCCAAACTACGGCCCGTTTCCTTTTTTGGAGCGGCCCGCGAGGTATTTTAGAAATAGAATGAAAGTTGGCCCGCTGTTAAGCAGGTTTTTATAATGTGAGATTCAAAGTTTGAACGCTAGGTGTCAGAAACGGGCCAAAGAGTCTAAAAGCGGAGAGGGTGCGCATTTCTAGCGCAGAAAAACGGGGCAAAGAGTCTAAAAGCGGAGAGAGTGCGCATTTCTAGCGCAGGAAAACGGGGCAAAGAGTCTAAAAACGGAGAGAGTGCGCATTTCTAGCGCAGAAAAACGGGGCAAAGAGTCTAAAAGCGGAAAGAGTGCGCATTTCTAGCACAGAAAAAACGGGGCAAAGAGGCTAAAAGCTGAGAGAGTGCGCATTTCTAGCGCAGAAAAACAGGGCAAAAGAGTTTAAAAGTTGCTGTAATTAAGGAGTTTAATATTATGAGACATCATGAAATTAAACATCAATTTGAAAAATCTTAGTTTACACAACACTGTCAAAGATAAAGATAGTAAGTCAAGTAAAATGGTGCATAAAGAAATAATCAGGAAAAACGTATTATTTAAAGTGGTATATTTCATTATTTGTTTTATTACAGTGTGGCCCGTGACTTCAAATATATTTCTCCTTCTGGCCCCCAACAAAAAAAAAAGTTTGGACACCCCTGATTTAGGGTTTAGTGGCTCTTTATTGGAAACATGTGGTTTAGGGTTTACGCGCTATTCAGACAAGATTAGTTTCTCAGGGGGTCCTTGGGTAATTTTCTCTTTTATAATTTCCTCTGTGATTTTATTCCCATGGAACAACCATGTATGTGTTTTTCTCAGACGTCCACTGAGAAAATTACAGGCTTAATTACCTACTGTTCTTCACTGAACTCCGTCGTCCTCCGGTAATTTTAGTCCCATCCCGAAAAAAGCACATCTAAAATAACTATTCGTCCACTGCTAAGCACACATAGACTGTTGTATATAAGTATATGGACAGGGCGTCCCCATTTACTCTCATTACGGCGTTTTACAGCCAAACGATGGCCGAAATGGAAGCTGCCATCTTGCGTGCGCTTGCGCAGTAGAGGCAAAGTGGAGCCAGAACAGGAGCAGCAGAGGTGGGAGGCGGGGCCGTGTAACTGCCCAAACCCCGCCCACATGTCGTGGACTCCCACCACCCATATCGGGGAGGCGCACAGCCAGCGCGTCAATCACCACATCGCCACGCCTCTTTATTTATAACAAAAATCCTATAAAACTCAATACATGTAAAGAAAAACACTGGGTGTTATTAACATAGGAGGGGGCTTGCAAAATGTACAGAGCCTAACTTCCCCCCAAAAAAACTGGATGTGTAATTTTAGATAAAAAATTCCATCATCTTCCATTAAAAAAGGGGTTAAAACTTGTACCTCAGCCAGCCACCAGAGAGCGTACGAGACATAGTAGCTTCACTTTTCAACCGCTGTCCTTCTGTCCAAACTCATATACAGTCTGTGGCTGTCTATGGAATCGCATACTACTATACTGCATATTGTATACTAGCTTTAGGCTGATTTAATACGCAAGTAATATTGTAGTATGCCATTTCAAATACTAAGGCTATCTAAGCGCCGTAATTACACTGGGTGCACGTTTCCATTGAGATCCACATAAACACAACAGTGAGTGGAAATGGAGGAGCTACTGAAAGTCATGCCATGTGACCGAGAAAGCCAAAAAAACTCACTGGTCCTCCTGTTTTTTTCAATTGCAGTCAAGATGCAAAAGTTTTATCACTAAGTAGAAGTGTCAAATATTTTTCACAGACGCCCCCCCTGAAAAACTCATTCTGTCTGGATAGGGCTTAAATCAGTTTCAGCAGTGAGGAAAAGAATTTGAGGTCTAAGAGGTGAAGTGCAGTAATAAAGTAATTGATAACATGATAAAATAAAAATGCAGTTTGTCTGATTTTACTAGCAAACAAACAAACAGATTTAAAATCACCAATAACACCAAAAATCACCATCACTACCCAAACCAGCACACACACCCCTCCTCCACAGGTGAGACCGGAAGTTTGGGGGGATGATGTCACTCCACAGAGCTGTGTAAAGATGGCGCTCCGGCCCGGATCAGGGGGAGGCGGCAGGTACAGAAAACCCTTAAATTCAGCGAATTTAACTTGATAACTGTGCGTTTCAGGCGGACATGCTCTGCTAAAGAGTACGGTTATTAAAGCGCGGGCTGGGTTAGGCGTGTTGCGGGCGGAGGGGCACTTTTCCCGGGCTGTATTCTGTGTGTGCTCACGGTGTTAGCCTGTTAGCAGCTGCTGCTAACCGCTCTGTCACTTCTCCGGGTTAGCCAGCCGTGCTAACCGGCTAACGGTCGGGGCGGGTTACATACACCGCTGCGCACCGTGTGAGCTTTTACTGCAGCTAACTGACCATTAATATAACAAAACCAGCCGCCGAGCTTATTAATCATATCTCTGCTTTAGCTAGCTCTGCATTTATCATGACTAGCTTAAAACACTGGGTTCACAGCTAAAGCTAGGGTAGCTAACCGCTATACCAATAACCAGCGCTGCACCTGACCTGCCCACCGCTCTCATTCTGTGTGCAGCTTAACAATGTTCTTATTTAGAGATAATAAGTTATGTTAAGGTACAGTATCATTATTTTGTGATAACAAGTGTTACTAGCTTGTGGTTGTTTTGAGGCACTAAGTCGTTATTTTGAGACGCTAAGTGGTTGTTTTGAGGTACTAAGTCGTTATTTTGAGGCGCTAAGGGGTTATTCTGAGGTACTAAGTCGTTATTTTGAGACGCCAAGTTGTTATTTTGAGACGCTCAGTGGTTATTTTGATGTAACGTTACTAAGTCGTTATTTCGAGACGTTAAGTGGTTATTTTGGTTATTCTGAGACACTAAGTCGTTATTTTACGATGGTAAGTGGTTATTCTGAGGTACTAAGGCGTTATGTTGATGTACTAAGGGGTTATTCTGAGATACCAAGTCGTTTTTTGAGACACCAAGTTGTCATATTGAGATTCTAAATTTTTACTTTGAGGTTCAAAGTTATTACTTTAGTATCTCAAAATAAAAATATATGTATACTGTTGCAAGTCAGCCACTGAGCTCTCATCTGTGGGCGTTTGTTCATCATATTTCCGCGGTAGCTAATTTTGGGTTTATCATTATTGCCTTAAATTGACTGTGTTCTTAGCAAAAGCTAGGCTAACTAGTTAGCTAGCTTACCAGCTAGCCGTTCAATTCATCACTTCAATAACTAGCACTGCACCTGACTTGCCAGCTGTTCTCATTTATTTATTTAGCTTATGTGTTCTGTCTGCAGTTGCAATTTACCGATTAGTCGACATTGGAATTTGGAGTAAACTTTGGAGCATTTTCATAATCAACATTTCCAATTAGTCATTGCAATAGGCCTGTCACGATTATTACATTATGCACTTATCATATACAATAAAGGACATGACCTCAATAATATGTGATAACTGTCTATTGTATTTATTTGTATATTGTGTTTGTTCTTTATGTATATACAGTAGTATGAAAAAGTTTTGTTCACCACTGATCATTTTCATGCTTTTCGTTTTTTTTTTTTTTTTTAAATCATTGGTTGTACAGATTTCAATTTCAGGTAACTGTGTCATATAGCAAACAAACACAGTGATGTGGTGTGATTTTAAAGTGTGCTGTTCATGCTTGGAAACTATCAAACCTGACTGAACTGGAGATGTTTTGTAAAGAAGAATGATCCAAAATACCTTCAGCTAGAAGCTATAGAAAGTTTTTAGAGGCTGTAATTTCTGCAAAAGCAGGATCTACTAAATATTGATAGTTTTTCTGTTGGAATGCCCAATTTTATGCACCTGTGACATATTATTGCACACTGAGGACAGTATTTTAGCCAGTCATGCAATTCCAGACCAGTGCTTCAATAACTGTGACTCCATACATACACTGTGCAGTGACTGCAGTAGGTGAAGAAAAATGTATACATATCATATATTTCCTATTCAAAGAGTAATTAAAATGTTTCTTTTTAAAAGAGTATAATTGCTCTGTTATGTTATTCTATCATTGCTATGTCAGTGGCATTCAGTGGTCTTTAAATGACAATAATATCTTTCGTTTATTTCATTTATTTTCTGGGACAATATATTGTTCACAGGTGTAGTTGTGAAATCAAAATCCAGCGTGAGCTATCTTTTCAGCATGCCAAACAAAGCGTTTATTTGGAAGAATCTTCGAAGCTCATTCAGTTTAATTTAAATACTTATTTAAATACTCCCTATATATTCATATCCCTTCCAGCACCTCTTGCTAAACACACTTTTATGAAGTCTGGCCTGTGAAGAGTTATGCCCTCTCAATCCAGGCTGTCTAATCCTGTTGCCTCTAATTTGGTAATTTGTCAGTATTTGGATGCTGAGACGTTAGCACTCTGTAAGCGTACTGAATTTGGTACCGCTGTGTATATTAAGTCCTATATCTTTCAGAAAAAGGCAGTCTCATAATTTATTTACTGGCAGAGCTTAGGCCTCTGGTGAATGGCTTAAATAATGAATAGCTGGTTCCACGCACCACAGATCCAGGTAATTGTGATACTGAAGGTGAAACCGGATGATGCCCGGTGATGCCTGGAGTGCAAGCCACTAGCAGTGACAAGAATAAAAAAAGCACCTGCAGTTCAGTGAAGTTTGATGTAAACCCTGAACTTGGATTCACTGCACTTCTCTGAATATATTCAGTCTGGAAAAGTTGCATTACACGCTGTTGCTTTTGAGGGATTGGGAGGAAGGGCATTCATATAAAAGGAAAATGTGTCCATACGTGTTTGTTGGTGTCTATGTAGATACAGAAACTTTGTAGCTTGTTTTAAGGCGTGTCAGTGTGTAATTGCTATCATACACCTTACGCAGCATAAAATGCGCAAAAGGCATGTACTAATTCTCTTAATTAATCATGGATGTGTTTTGGGCGTAACATTAAATAAACCAATCAGCATGTCACTTGCCATTCCCTTTAAGAGATATTGTTATTTGAACTGCACATGGTGGGGATGCTGAGTGCTGAGGCCCATACTGCATAAAAGTCTCCAGCACTCTGCTGACTCAATAACTGCTGAGTTTCACACCTGCTCTTAGAGCTGCAAAAGGGGAACCGACTCCACATTTAGAATTTAGAATGTAATGTCATCAAGGTTACTTTAGGTGTATTACTGTGTACATGGCTAGATAAGCTATAGAAACAATACTTATCAAGCCTGTCTTGTCGCTGTTGAAACAAATGGTGCTCCATAGTACCTGAGGATAGATAATGTTCTAGAGGAGGAGCAACAGCTGGTCAGCTGGTGTTCCTGTAGCAGGTGATGCAGGCTGGACGTTGAGTCTGACAGGCTGTGACACATTGCAGGCCAAGAAGGGAAGTCAGCCTTAGCGAGTGAACCACGGCTGAATTAATCAAGTGAGACCAAACCCAGCCTGCTGGCGTTTAACCAGAGCTTGTCTCATGCCAGAAGCATCGATGGAAGCTTGCGTAAACAAGATGTGATGTTGGTGTTAAGTGAGGGATGTTTTTAGAAGCACTTCAGTGAGTGTGTTGTGGAGGTGAAAAGTAAACTGTCAATAGCGATTTTGCAGATTTCCGTTTAAAACCTGACGAATGGCCAACTCTGCTCATTTGTAATATTGCTCAAACTGTTCATTTGGGTCCAAGGTTCACTCATTCTCTGTCATCTTTTGTGGAAGTGGTGATTAATGATGTTTGTTAAGATGTATACTCATTGGGTGCCACAGAAACCACAACAGTGATACTCGTGTTAATGCAGAGTTTTGAAGAAACACCTGACTGGTGTTTTGGTGCTGAAGCAGGCCTGCTGGTGATAAATAAAGACACACACTCAATTCAACAAGGATTCTATTTAATTCTTGAAACTGGATTTGCAGTTGAACACATTTTAAGCAGTTGTAACTGTTTTGAACAATATTTGAATATTGAAATGGGCACTGTTAATGTTTATGCATAATATACTAGATTACACTGGAGCTGGGAGAATGGATCAGTGTGGTGCATGACCAAAACTGCAGTGTGGTGTTGATCGGTGCTAGTTTTCCATGTCAAATATCACAGGTTTTGATTTTGTACTCAGAGTAAATACAACGTGATGTGGCATGCAAAAGTTTGGGCATATCGGTAAAAGGCCCAAAGGGTCCAAAACAAAAAAATGTATGGTCAGTACTTAATAATAACTTCATTAGCAAGGATCACAGTTTTAAAGCTTTTTGTAGCCAACAAGTGTCCTTGCAATTAGTGTTTAGGGGATATTGCCTGTTCTTTTTAACAGAAAGCATCAGGTTCTGTTGTTCTGTTAAAGTTTATGCTCAGATTTTTGTTTAGCTGTTTAGGTAAGAGCAAGGGCAAAAGGATCAGAAGTTTGGAGGTTTCGAGCACCACATGAACCCATCCCCACCCTTTAAAATCCCCTGATTTTAACTGAAAAATGAAAAAAAATGGAAGAGGTAGTTGTGTACTGGGTGATGTATGGGTTTAAGGTCGGAGCAGAAGGAAGATCTGATTGGGCTGAGCAGTGTTGGAAGTCACCAGGGGCGCAGTATTATTGATTGATTGATTTGTGTTTTGTTTTGCATCATTCTCGCCTATAGCACAGTTAAACCTGTGAGGACGCTGCAAGTAACCGCATTAATTGTGTTTTTTAAGGTTAGAAAATGTTTAAGCAGGACAGGTCTGTTTCATTAGTTCAGAGGAACACATTTTGGCTGTTAATGAAAAAAACATGGTTTGTGGTTATATGGTTTTAATAGAAATACCGTTAATATTTCTGACATTGCCTTATAGGATGATGTAGATAGGCAGTGTACCAGTACTGCCTGAGGTCACTTATCTGAAGCACAGAATATCTTAAGCTGTGTTCTTCTATGTGTGTTTTTAAGTAAGCCAGCTGGCCTGTGTGTGCGTAGGTCAGAGCAGCAGTGAGCGAGAGCTTTTGTGTGTTGACATTTGGAAATGGCAGATTTGCGGGGCCTCCCTGCCCCTGACGTCAGGGCAGATTTCTTTCAGTGTTAATCTGTGGGATTAATTCTCTGTTGTGTTTGTCTGTGGTGCTGCAGTCTCAGTGAGCGCTCTGTAAAGCTCTGATTCTGAGGGTGGACAGATGCATGGGCAGACCTGCTTCAGGGCATCTCTGTAATGTTCTCCAAGGGAAAGCTGAGAGTTTCCTCAGGGCAACCTGCGTTATAATGTCAATCAAAAGTAGAGATTTAACAAAGCAAAACATAAAAAAAAGACTTTTTATTTATACCACTTTTCTCCCCAATTTAGCTATACCAATAATCCTATCCACACTTTTTAGCTGTATTCCTTCCATCACTAGTGATGCCCCAACACCAAGAGGGTGAGGACTTGCACATGCCTCCTCCGGTACATGTAATGCCAGATTCTTTTTGAGGTGCTGCTGATGTAGCTAGCGAATTGGTTCCAGAACATCAGCTAACAGAACGACATCACCCTCTGGAGTGATGTAGAGAGAGTGCCATCTATCCACCGGGAGGCCAGTTGTGCTCTCTCTGACTCCGGGTGCCGATGGTGAGCTGCATGACTGGGATTCGAAGGGATCTCTTGGTTAATAGTGGCATCGTATTAGTCCGCTGGGCCATCCACCCTTACTCCTTCTGCAGTTTTTACGCAAAGGCAAACTAATTCCCTCATATATTGTGTGATTTTGTGGAACAATGTACGTAAACCCTGTAGTAATCAAAGCTTTCATTTACAACCTTATTTTTTATATTCTACACACTCCTGACCATAGAATCAGCCACAAACCTATATACAAGTCCAGTCACACAAACAAATAATAAAAAAAAAACCCACAGTGAAACTGACAAACAAAATGATATACATTTTTGATCATACTGCTGACCACTGCATTGTCCTAAATGTGTTGTGATCCAATTCTGAAGCCCAGGGAGTAATGTAACATTTTATAATAAATATAAAATATATAATAAATAAGGTTCCTAATTGTTTGTTCAAAAACGTAAGATCCTGTGCCCATCTTTGCTTCTTAAAGGCTTTTGCTTGTTTTTTAAGATACTTGAGGTCTTGGGCAAAAGTGGTCATTTAGGTTGTGGAAGTGATGACAGATGGAGTGAAGTGATTGTAATCATCCAAGCTGATTATAATGATGGTGTGTTTTAGTCAGATGGTTTCCTGTTTGTGGATGAAATAAAAAGGCAGAATAGGCACCATAAAAGAAACGTAGAGGTTTTTCAGTCTAACAGAGCAGTATGTCATAGTTTAGGAAGTCCTGAACTGGTCTGTAAACTAATTGATGTTTGTTTTTTTTCTTTCTTTAGTTTTATGTACCCTGTTGGAGGGGGACTTGGACCACCACAAGGTAAGAAACTGATATTTTTCTATTATGAAATGCTTATATTATGGATACACTGATAGGGTGGGAATTTTGGGGCACTGCCTATGTCTGATATTACACCCCTATAACTTGGAGAGAGGCTAGACACCCCAGTATAAATAAAAATAAATAAATAAAATAAATAGAATTATTTAAAATCAGTGAATTATGAAGTATTGCAGCCAGTGTCAGCCAATTGTATGTGTGATATTATATGTACTCACAGTCGCAAATCTGTATTAAAGCCCAATCATGCAAAAAACTATAAATAAATAATAAAACAAAAAATACTGTGATATGCTGTAAAACGGTAAGAATCTTGAAAAATACAGTGATATACATTTTTGGTCATACCTCCCAGCACTATATGTGAGCAAATATTGGTTTAAAATATTATATTAAGAAATATTACTAAAAAAAAAAAGTATTTATCGGCCAACGATGATACAGTTCTGATATCATCATGCATTCCTAGCCGATATGGTTTGTTATAATTCTGGTCTGTGTATTCAGTCTCTTCACTGTGTGCTGTGAGGTTACTGTTTTTTTCTATTGAACTTGTTTTTTTGCTTATTAAATATTCTCCATCTTCACATCTCTTATTGCTAAAATTAGCTGTGCTAAAAATAAGACTGCTGCATCCTGCTTACAATCCAGCCAGTCTTCTGTGTATTAATAGAACCGTTTTTTCTTTATTGATAAGCACATTTAAGGGAAGGGACAGTTTTTCACTGTGCTTATCTTAAGCTACTGGTCTGACCCACTGAGGCCAGATTAGCCTCTGTATAATCCTATTTTTTAGTGTGTTTCTACACACACTTGTTTAAGTGTGTATTTGTGGAGTCAGTGCTCATTGTGCTTTTTTTTGTCAGTACTTCTGTGTAAATGTTTCTTTCCCCCAGAATTCAAATATTGAAAGTTTTTATTTTGTGTATTAGGTCTCTAATCCTATCATGTTTTGTGACCCTTTGTTTTCTGACAGGGATGATGCCCATGCAGCAGCAGCAGCAAGGCTTCCCCATGGTCCCGGTCATGCAGCCCAACATGCAGGGCATGATGGGAATGAATTTCGGAGCCCAGATGCCTCCTGGTGCCATGCCCATGCAGGTAATCTGAAATTTTTCAGATGCTTACTTAAAACAAAGGCCTATGAGAATCACTGACAAGATGGTGCAGCACAAGCAACCAAGGAAACTGACAAATTTGAGTTTTTTTCTTTTAAAATGATTAACCACCAACTATATTACCATAGTTTAATGTGTAGTTTCAATGTTTTATGGCCATTTTTTCATAACACTCTTAAAAGAAAATGTCTCGTAGTCTCAGTAGCTAACTAGCTAAGTTTCACATTCCACCTTAAATGGTGCAACAGATGGCAGAGGCTGCAGCTTTTAAGGTGCATCTGAATATTTTAATTCATAAATCCTCTATTGTGATTTATAATATTGCTAGGGCTTGTACTTCATTCAATACTGTGGAAATGTTCTTCTCTACAATTACTGACTCTTTTTTATGCTTTTTTGTGCTGGTGAATAGTGTAGTAAATTTGACTAATATGTTGTGCATCTTTTTGCAGGGTGGGATGGCCATGGGGATGCAGGCGCCGGGCATGCAGTTCATGGGTCAGCCACAGTTTATGGGCATGAGAGCCCCGGGACCACAGTACCCAGCTGACCTGCAGAAACAGATGGCAGAGGAGCACCAGTAAGCATATTTCTGTTCAGTTTCAGAGGCAGATAAAGAGAGAGAGTGTGTGGGTTGCTAAACCCCACTGTCATCTGTTTTGTGTGTGTTTGTGTGTGTGTGTGTGTGTGTGTGTGTGTGTGTGTATGTGCAGAAAGCGGTTGGAGCAGCAGCAGCGCATGCTGGAAGAGGACAGAAAAAGGAGGCAGTTTGAGGAACAGAAACAGAAACTTCGTCTTCTGAGCAGCGTCAAACCCAAAGTGAGACAGACTTTAAAACCCCTTCTATCAAAATTTTTACCACTTTACAAACTCTTATCACCATATTTCAGGGTTTGTATGGTCATGATATAGTGACCTGTATCACACTTACATAAAGTCCTGACCTGAATCTGAACTATACTGAATTATGCCCAGTTCTGTGAGCAGGATCTCAAAAAATTAGAGTATCTTTAAAATTTACTTTATTTCAGAAATTCAGTTCAAAATGTGAAACTCATATATTACATAGATGTATTACACATGGAGCAATCTATTTTAAGTGTTTTATTTATTTTATTGTTGATAATTATGGCTTAAAGCCAATGAAAACCCCAAAAGTCACTATCCACTGTGGTCCACTGTGTTATATTATCAAGTCTAAAGTCAGTGCAGTGTTTTCCCGGAAAATCTTACAGCACTTCGTGCTTCCCATCTGCTGACCACCTTTATGGAGACGCAGATTTCATTTTCCAGCAGGACTTGGCACACTGCCCACACTGCCAAAAGTACCAATTGGTCTTATATAATATTCTAATTTTCTGAGACACTGATTTTTTTTAGGTTTTCATTGGCTGTAAGACATTTATCAACAATAAAATTATCAACAATAAAAGAAATAAATGCTTAAAATAGTTCACTCTGTATGTAATACATCTAAGTAATGCAACTGAATTACTAAAATAAAGCAGCTTTTTAGTAATATTCACAATTTTTTAGCTGCACCTGTATGTAAATCATTGGCCTCAACTGTAATCTACATTTATTCTATAATAAAATAACTCATATTATAATATAATCTTTTACTTAACTATTTCCATCTGCACAGACTGGAGAGAAGAGTCGAGATGACGCATTAGAAGCCATCAAAGGGAACTTGGACGGGTTCAGCAGAGATGCCAAGATGCATCCCACTCCTTCTTCACAATCTAAGAAACCAGGTATGTTTCTGGTGTCACTTTCCTTCCTGTCTGTCGCCCACTCATATTGTCATCTGTAACAATAAATAGTCTGAATAGTCATGCAGTGTGACAATAGCAGATCCTCTGTGCTGCTGTCAGTCTTGGTTAAATGAGCCTTACTGAGGGATGTCTGTAGATGTTAGTCTGTCTCTTTGATGTGTACATTTATTCTGTTACTGCTTATAACTGACATGACACCAGAACAAGTGTGCTGAAGAGAAGCTCTGGGCCAGAGTGGGGTTTTTTTTTTTGGTTGCTCTCAAAATAGAACTCCAGTTCCAGTGAAGTTGAAACGTTGTGTAAAACATAAATAAAAACAGAAAATAATGATCTGCAAATCCTTTTTTAACCTATATTCATTTGAATTCACTACAAAAACAAAAAAAAAGTAGTTTAAGGTTAAAATGGATAAAATTTATTGGTTTCTGTAAATACTCACTTATTTTAAATTTGTTTGTGCAACACGTTGTAAAGAAGTCTGACAGGATCATGTTTAGCACTGTGTTACATCACCTTTTGTTTTATCACTCAATAAGCGTTTAGGATCTGAGGACACTAATAATTGAACTTTGTAGATGGAATTCTTTCCCATTCTTGCTTGATGTAGAACTTCAGCTGATCAACAGTCCGGGTCTCTGTCATTGTATTTTGCGCTTCGTAATGCTCCACATATTTCAGTGGGAGACTGTTGGACTATTTGTTCATGCAGTTGTTTACAAATAGTGCTTTTCCCCCGACATGGAACCGGCACCGTTCTGGTTCCCAAACCTAATTTTGAACCGTTCGCCGTGTTTCTACCAACAAAAGTAGGTTTCAGAACCAAGAACGTTCATTCGCAGCGGGAACCAAAAAACATTAGGTTTCTCAGCGCGAACCGTGGCGACATCTGTGGGCGTGTCTGAGAATGCACAGTGTTCTGCTGGATTTGGTGTTCTCCGGTGTTTCAGGATAAGCTTGAAGGGAGAACTAGGAAGGAGAAACTCTATGGTGAACTAGAGGAGGATTTGTTTGCACGAAAGAGCAAGTGATAAACAGCTAAAAAAGCTTAAAAATGGAGTGGAGGTGGTTGGGGGAGTGTACCGGTGTTTTATGATGTGCTGATGACAGTGTGCTGGGCAGTAGGTCAGCTAACCAGATGACTGGGGCACTGAATTCGGCCACAGCAGCGGACCAGCTAAAAACGCAGAGTCTGAACGGAACTGGTGGAAAAGCGCTTAAAGTGGTGAACCTCACCCCATCCTCGCTTGTAAATGACTGAGCCTTTCAGGGACCCAATCATAACCCTCACCTGTTTCCAATTTACCTATTTACCTGTGGAATGTTCCAAACAGGTTTTTTTTTTCTTTTTAGCATTCCTCAACTTTTCCCAGTCTTTTGTTGACCCTGTCCAAAACTTCTTTACAACATCAAATTCAGTGTGAATATTTACAAAAAACAAAATAAAGTTTATCCATTTGAACATTAAATATCTTTGCTTTGTAGTAAATTCAATTGAATATATTAAAAAGGATTTGTAAATCATCATATCCTGTTTTTATTTATGTTTTACACAACATCCCAACTTCCCTGGAATTGGGGTTGTACACCGGCTAAAATACACTGGTAGAAACTTCCTTTTCTTATGTTATCCCTCTCTGTTTCCACTCTGTTTCTTCTGTACGTTCAGTTCTCATTATGTATGCACAGTGAAGAGCTTGTCATCACTTGAATTCCTTTCTAGTTGACTGTCAGAACTACTTCTCTGGTCTCATTTGCCCTATATAGATCTCATTCTCATTTAGAGTGTGCTTCACTGCACGGAACTCATTATATGAAGCAGAACGGACATGATTTGCAAGCTGGTTCTGTACATCCTGGAAAAAGTACAGTTTCCTGTTATTTATTCAGTTTTTTTTGTCCCCGATCTGATCCTCGCCCCTTATTGCTGAGTATCAGACGATACCGGTCCAATTATTACAGAACAATGCAGCCATAATAGTTAAGAGATAAGAGGTGTTTCTGATTAATACTGAAGTAAAATATCTTTCAATTGGATTTCCAGACAGAGATTAAGCCATTGAAATGCTGTGTAGTCTAAGACTTTATCACTGTTTGGGAGACTTGCCCTTTATGTGATGAGAGACATTCTGGAATTATCGGTTTAGTTTTACTAGTGACTAGTGACAGTAAAAGTACTGCATGATAATGTGTTTTAATGTCTTAGGGCATTTTTTTCACATGTAGTTATGATTCTTAACTGAATTTATAATCTAGTAGGACTGATCTATGTGAGCTTTTTTGCAAAATAGTAAAACTGCAGATTCTAACTAAACCCTGTAATTTATCTTCTGAGAACTCTCCTCAGTGCTGCTGGCTCGGCAGTCATGCCCATTAATAGCAACTTAAGGCCACCAGATGTCGCACTGAACACACAAGGATAAAACAAAGACCCTGATTGGAACTAGTCTGGGATTAAAATGGCCGATACACCCAGTCCAATAACAGCATCCAATTACAGGATTTGATTGGAACATCCCTACAATTTTTCTAAGTGTTCATAATACTTTACTTTACTTCATGTATTCCATCACTGTCACTGTAACTGGTGTTGTGTTTGTTGTTTCTTTGTCATTCTTTTCTGTTTTTTTTTTTGTGTGTGTTCGCAGACTCATCGCCATCTCACTCCTCTGTCCCCCCTCAGTCACTCCCCCCTGCTTTTGCAGAGGATGATGATGATGATGAGTTTAGTGACTTTATGCAGGGGCCTGTTAGTGGCTCCTCCCTCTCTTTTCCCCCTTCCTCCCTTGCTCCATCATCCTCTTCCTCGGTTGTCAGTAGTTCGCCCCTAAAAGCAGGCTCCGCCTCTTCTGGCCCTGTTCCTCACCCCCTCACCTCTTCTCTGCCCCCCTCCACTGCCCCCCCACACTCATCTGTCATCTCCAGCTCCCAATCTGCATTCCAAGGTAACTCCTCTTTCACTGTCTCTTATTTATGTTTTATTATTTTGTTGTTTCTTCATTCTTCGTCACGCTCATACATTGATAACGTGCCTGAAATAATTTTGATTGATGCTTCAGTTATAACCAGCGCTGTATCAATACACTGACATACCAAAGTAGTTGATCAGGAAATGTTTATCCAGATTGCTGGACTGACCTGGGGTATATGGTTGTGGGACCTCCTGCATTGAATGTGGATGTGGATTTGAATGTGATTTTTGTCGGAGTTGCTTATAGCTCTGTTTGCATGGACTATTCTAGCCGGTAGGGCTGCATGTTCAGGCTGGGTCTGCCACAGTCCATGTCATGTTGTTAGTGTGACAAGGCCTGGGGGGATTGACAGCATGCAGTGTTTGTATGTGAAGCTCTGCTGCCCTGCTGGTGCTACAGATGCTGACAGGGAGATAACATGATAACATAGAGATTTGTCTCCTGCTGAATGAGCTCACCATGTGTTCCACAGTCACAACAGCAGTCAGCCGTGTCTGCAAGGAACATTTACCACTTTAAAGCTCGCTTGTTTCTCATCTGTAGGAAGCTAATCAAAAGATGCTTTCTCCTAGGTCAGTCGTCTAGGTCAGGACACTTTGATTGTTATTTTTCTGGAGGGAAACGATTGTACAGCATATATTTTTTATTTAGAATTAAAAATGTAAATTTGGTGCATAAGAAAGTAGTTTTAATTTCCCCATACCACTAGATGCTCTGTAGAGAGCTTTGTAGAACAGCACTGCCAAATAAGCATACTGGCACAGCTTGCTAATTAATGCCAGCCAGTTAGCATAACAAGCTAACACACTGGAGTAAAAGTAGCTCAGCTCTGTGGACTCCTACCTGGAGAGAATTGGAAACAGCACTTTATCTGAGGAGCTCCTGTTGCTGCTCCTTGCAATATGAGTGCTTTTATCCAAGTAAAATAGAGAAACAACAGCAAACAGCAATTATTCATAAAAAAAGAGACAAATGGAGTTACGCAATCGATCGACAGCTCAGAAAAAAGTTCCTCAGAAGAGCCCAGATACAGTCCTAGGTATACATGTATTTATTCAGCACAAGAGATAAAATATTATAATATATGTGCCTTTAATTTTTATTTTTTTATTTTTTGCTATTGCTGAATGTAAATGCTGTAGTTTCAATATATACAAAATTGCCATTTACTCGATTTTTTGATAAATTATATTTGTCTTCTTAAAAAAAAATAAAATCTAAGAAAGGTTCCGCCCGATGCTGGCTGGGATAGGCTCCAGCACCCCCCCGCGACCCTTAATGGATAAAGCGGTTGATAATGACTAATGAATGAATGATGAATGAATTTAAGAAAAAAATAAAATAAAAGTTTGCCAAAAATATATATATATATATAAATTTCATAGGGCTCTAGGCATATGCTATAGAAGGCATCAGCACTGTCAGTGGGCAACACAGCGGGTGGTAATGATTGTGACCGGCAGCATCTGGCTAGAATTGTCCATGTGAACAGACTTCAGCAGAAATTACATCCACATTCATTGCAGGAGACCCAGCTTGTATATCCCGCAGGTTAGTGCAGTGTTCTTTAGCTTCCATTTAACATGATACTAGATAGCTCCTATTCCATGATGTTTGGCATGTCGGTGTGTGTATATTACATATTTTGGAAAGATAAATTTGCTTTTGGGGTGGTGTTTAAATGATGCTTTTCTCATAGAAAAGACTGTAAATGTTAAAAATGGGACATTTAATATATTTATTATGTTAGTACCCAATAATGAGTAAACTAAGTGGTTCCACCTGAAGCTGCAGCCATTTCTTACCGTGTTCTCCAGGCCCGTCTCTGGAGGAGAAGCTCTTTTCATCGTGTGATTTATCGGCCGACAAGAGGGCCCTGGTTAACTTTAGGCCTCGGCAGGCCCTTGCTGAGGTTGCACCCAGAGCCCAGGTCTCAATTCAGTTCCACAGCAGTTCCAAAGCCCGTAACTGGGGCAGCTCCTCGGATGACCTCAGTGCTGCATTCACAGTAGAGAGAACCCCTGAACCCACACCTGCTTCCAGACCACCAGTAGCAGAAACCCCTCCTAAGCAGGTGTCTGATGCCAGTGGTGAGAAGATAATTCGCCTCATTTTATCCTTCTCTTCGTTCCCGTCCTTTCAGTTGCGCTCACTCTTCACTTTTACTAATCATGAAGGGCTGCTAGAAGTTTCAAATCTGGATTTCTTTACTAAAACATGTTTTCCAAACCATCAGAATCAGTAATGTAATGAATATAATTTTATTTTACACTTTTATATTTTATTTCTCTAATCCCAGCGATATGTTGATTTCTTCTGACTTAAAGTATGCAGACCTGTGGAATTAATTTGCTGGAGGCTGAAGATTTTCTAATTTACAGTCTGCACAGCACAAAAATAAGAAAGGGAATCTTCTTCATCCTAAAGAGCTGCTGCTGCCAATGATATCTAAAAAAAATTATTTTTCCAAACTTGTACCATAAACAAACAATATGCTATAATTCAGTAAAGACTGAATGCTGAATACAGAACACAATTTATTTATTTATTTATTACTATTTTTTTGTTACATTTGCCACTTTTTCACAATTTAATACATTTCATAGGCTAATTCTTTTTTGTCTCTCTTAAGAAAAAAAGTGAATGCAAAAGTACAATCTTAAAATATTCATTGGAAAGTTAATGTTTTATTATCCTAGCAAACATACCAACAAAGCACACTACATTTACCTAAGCAGTGCTATTCTAATCTTGAATATGCCAGCAGCTCTACTTTCGTCACACTTTTAGCCAGGTAGCACTAGCTACCTCAGCAGTGCAACTGTAGTCCTAGATTTACAGTGGAATTTTAGTCAAAGTTTTACCGCAGTAGGGCTATTCTAATCATACATTTATTGGAAGTGCAATTTTAGCTATAAATGTACCTTAGTAGTGCTAATCTAATCAGAAATGTACTTCAGCAATGCAACTGTAGTCATAGATTTTCTGCAACAGTGAAATCTTAGTTTTAAAAAAATCACCTTAATGGTGTTCTAACTATTACACTTATTAAGGAGGTGCAATTTGAGTAATACATTTACCTCAGCAGTGCTATTCCGATCAAGAATGTGTCAGCAGTTCTACTTTAGTCTCACATTTAGCTAGGTAGAACAAGATACCTCAGCAGTGCTACTGTAGTCATAGATTTACAGCAACAGTGCAATTTTATTCATATATTTACCTCAGTAGTGCTAATCTAATCCTAAATATACCTCAGCAGTGCAACTTTAGTCATAGATTTAAAGCAGCAGTGCAGTTTTATTCATACGCTTACCTGGGTAGTGCTATTTTTATCCTCAGGAGGTTAGTGAAAGTGTAAGCCTGCTGCCACTGCTGAAAAACAAAATCCTAACATTAGAGGCAATACTGCAGTATGACTTAAAATGAATGAGCCATTGTTTGTATAGATGATTCAAGTTTTTTTTTTTTTTTTTTTTTGCTGTTTCCGGACAAATATTTTCTGTTGGCAAATTTGGCAATTCCCCGCTGATAACCTTTCTTGTTTCTGAGTGTCAGTGGGCAGGCTAAGGGATCTGGTCTAAAGGTAACAGCCTCCAGGGTTTCTCAGACTCTTAAGGAATGACCTCGTCTTTTTCCTTCTGCCAGCGCTGGGAGTATTTCTCATTCCTCTCTCGAGCTTCTCCTCATTAGAGAGTTCCGACAGCCTGACAGTGTGAGGAGATTCGGCTGCTCTCTGGAGATCCGCTGGAGTTTTACCTGCTGACTCCCTTCACGCTCTGCCTCTGCCTTCTCTCGCTGTAACCTTCTTTAAAGGACTTGGCCTTCTTGTGCATGCTGGATCATAGGGATTGGGCTTCGGTCTGATCTCTGATTCTCTGTTTTCCTTCTGCCTTTTCTCTACAGCTAATATTAAGAATAATTTAAAACCAAGCCTGAATGGAATAATGCAGCATGATTTCCTGTTCAAACAAATAACAAATCACGTTATTAACATTTAAATTAGTAATTACATTGAACTAGATTTTGCTTCACATATTTAGATTTCTTTCTTTAATTGCTTTTTAAAGGTAGGTAAACAAAAAAAAGCATGTGTACATGATCATTTTTAGCAGAATTGTCATCTACATGATATTTAGTTCTGCTCTGAAAACATGCTAATTTCTATTGACTAACTTTTTTTTTAAATCACTACTTTTTAACAGAAAACATGGTCACAAATCACTTGTCCAGAAATCCATGTCCAATGCCCTAGCAAATAAGTTTAGGGTTATTTAAGTACGGAAAACTCTTGGGTCCAATCCCATTTCTATTTTGTACACTTACCCCTTGTTTTGGAGTGTAATCCTTTCCCTTGGAACTCCCCCTAAGAATTAGGACAACCGTTCAAACACCCAATACACATATAGCTATAGCAGCGGAGTGCTAAAGTTCAGCAACCTTAGCTAGGTAACTTTAGGACTTAATCATATGTCTTCAGAAAGGGGGCAGGTGGTGCAGCTATTAATTGTTCTTATCTATAACTTAATTTCTCTGTGATAGGGAGCTGAAAATTATTTTTTATTAGCTTTTGTTTTAATATATTTTTTTCCATTCCACCTTAAATGCTGCAGCCTCTGCTGTCTGTTTCACCATTTAAGGTGCGGCAGAAAAGTTAGATATCTAGCCCAACTGCTTGTTATGAAGAAAAAGGCTATACAAAATTGGATTTACATGTTAAACTATGGTAATATAGTGGTTATTTAAATTTTTAACAAAAGAAAATCTTTCTTTTTTTTTTTTTTTTTTTTTTTTTTTTTATATAGTTTTTGCCTCAACATCTTGCCAGTGATTCTCATAGCCCAATCTCCCCTAACCTACCCCTCCAACCTAACAAGAAATTAGGACACCCTACCCCTAGGTGTGAACATGCAAAACAGAGGGGTAGTGCTAAATGGTAGGGTCAAGAGGTGAAATTGGTTTGGGCCTTAATATAATAACTTATATGAAGAACCAAGACTGAAGAAGTGAACCCATTTATCTCTAGCAAAAAAAATATCAAAAAAAAAAATATCAAATTTGATTAAACATCAAGCAAAAGTCTATCAAAGTTTACCCGAGGGGAAAAAGACAGTTGAATGTCTATTTAAATTATTTATTTATTTCTTAACTTTTTATGATGCAAACGAAACATATGCAGGACAAGATGTTTACTGTTGAGTGTTACATGAGAGAATAATACTGTAATTCTCTGAGGTTAATCTTCCTTTACGTTTGCTAACTGGAAATCGTATGGCCTTCCTGGCTGAAGTAATTGGGAATGTACTGAAACAGCATGGAGCCAGTGGAACATCTGCACTTGGCTCTCTTTACTACCCAGCCAGTGTGAAGCACTGCTGTACCTGAGTGTGCTGTAGGCTTCAGGGAGCCACGCTAGGCTTAGCCTGCATAGCTTAAGACCCTGCTACTGTGTCTCACTGCTGTTTTTCTTTTACTACAAGCAGGTGTTGATGTCTACCCCCAGCAGGGGATCCAGCCCATGGTGCCAGCCTGGCTCTACAACGACTCTCTCATTCCAGGTAATTAGCAACACGGGACGTTTATGACGCACAGACTTTTTTCGCCATTAACACAGATGGCATCACCCAGCCAAGACTTTTTGTCTGTGTGTGCCCACAGGCTAATTCTTCACACAAAATGTGTACGAATTATATCTTTATTAGGTATGCAATGAGGGGGCCAAATCCAAAATGTGTCCAAAGGCCCTAAACCAAATATCAAACAAGCAAATTTTCATTAAGTTAACTTTCTTTATTATATTACAACATAGTACGATACAATTTAATACAAATATAACTTTACAGGTTTCTGTTTTTTCCAGTATTTCCAGTATTATTCACACTGATTTCAAAGCAAAAGAAAGTATAAGAGAATAAAAAAAAATAAATTAATTAATTAATTAAAATCCACTCCTCAGTGATTTATAGTCACATACATACTGAGCATATAAAAAGAAATGAACACATAAATAATGGGTTATACTTTTTTTAAAGCCTTAGTGTATATGTTATTTGTTCCATCTGATAAACATCTTATATCTTTTGTATCCATAAGCATAAATGTTGGAGGTGGGGTCGGAGTTCATTTATTTAATTGTAATACATTTCAAACTGTACAGTAATTAATATTCCAAGTAAATATTTTTGGTGTGGACCTTCTGATCACACTATTGGGAATAACTCCCAGAAATGCCACTGTAGAATCCTGTGGGATATCCTGCTGTACATCTTCATTAAGACCATCATATACATCCTTCTAAAAGATCTGCAGCTTAGAGCAGATCCAGAGTAGAGCAGAACCACATTTGTGCTCCACAGTGTTTTTCAGCATGTGCTGCTACTATGTGTTGGGCCTGTCTTTTACACTATTGCAGGTGTTTAGAAGTATCTAGAGATTTATTTTCCAGTAATTTCCTCCTTTTAACGTTAAATAAATTATGTGAGACTGTCAACACTGCTTAAAAAACGTTAAAAAATGTTAGAGGAAATACTGGCTAAACAAACCGATTGAGTTTATTTTGATTATACAATCTGAGTTAAATGTTTATTTGTTCAGACTATTCAGCAATCTTAATAAATTTCAGTTTATATGCACATGATAAGTAATTCTGTCCTAAATAATGAGCATACACAGAATATCACTTAATTTAAACGTTACCATGACGACCAGTGTGTCCAGTCAGAGTAGGAGCAGCAGAATGTTACCTGAGTTTTTAGCTGATGTGTTTGTTGTTGGTTTTTATTGATTTAAGTGGTATTCTCAAGCAAGGAAAATGTTCTTTACACTTGCACATTAAAGAATGGAGAAGAGAGTCAGTCCCACCGCCGAGAGCACCAAGCCTCTGGATTAAAGTTCTGACTATTATTTTTCTATTTAACATTTTATTTAAAGCATTCTCCTCACTCAGTCAGATAGAGACTGTACTATTAGGACTATTCTTTTTCGACTGAGGTGTACACATGGGCACGATCTATTTTTACAATTGATCTATAAATCAGATTATTAACGGATTATCTGGCAACGTGTACACATGACTTTGTGTAAAGTTTTTCCCCCTTCAATAGTGAAATCCTAAATCCAGTCACCTTTTTTTTTTGTTTGCCAAATACTCCTGAATATTCATGAACTCTGTTTACACTAACTTTTTTTGCCTTACCGAAATCCTAACTGCTGTGTTTTTCTTCTGTGCAGACATGTTCAAGAAGGTCCTTGATTTCACCATGACTCCAGCAGGCATCGACACAGCCAAACTCTACCCCATCCTGATGTCTTCAGGTCTGCCCAGGGAGGCTCTGGGTCAGATTTGGGCCTCAGCCAATCGCACCACGCCGGGCAAGCTGACCAAAGAGGAGCTGTACACTGTACTGGCCTTGATTGGAGTGGCACAGGTAGCTATGAGTGCTGTGAGTCACTATGAAAGTATGGAAGTGGATTAGGCCAAACTGTGGCCTACATCTTGGCCCAGTCACTCCTATTGCATGACGAATAAGTCAGTATGCCAACAGTGCCTAAGAATGTTAAGTCCCATTGCTGTGCTCTGAGTGCTGTTCCCATTAATTCAGTCCAGCACTTTTTAGAAAGTCCTTGTATCTTAGATTTCTGTCATGCAACATAGATTTAAACCTGTCAGCATCACAGTTTTACTAAATTTCTTAGAAATTCCCTATTTTCTCTGCTTAATATTTCAGTCAAATGAATTTTATGTGAAAATGTAATGTTTTGGGAGGCAGATTCCTAAGTTTTTGCCAATATAGAACATCAGCACCTTAAATAATTATTTTCTTAACCATAGATTGTATTTCATTTTTCATGTTCTGACAGTGATGATCTCTTGGGCATGCTCAGTATATATCACCATTATCACCATTTCCAGTAAAGATTTTTATATTTATATTATTTTTATATTTTGTATAGTCACCAGCTACATGCCAAAATAACATACAGCCATGATATACAATTCATAACAAACGGTGTGGCCCTATCTTAACCAGTACAATAGCATTGATCTGTCAACAACTATCAGCGAGTAACCCAGCTCAGTAAAAGTTAGCATTACATCTAATCTGTTTCAAATCTGTTGATGCTTACTGCATTTTAGCTAAAACACTGTTTAATTCGTATGTTTTTATTAAAACTAATATCACGTTGGTGTTCTAGTGAAAAGAAATCCATGTGATGTTACATTACAATATGCTATGTGTTATGATAGGGCTGGACTTATTAAAAATTAATCAAATTTGACCTTAAGACCTTTTATGTGGCTGTATGATAAATTTATATATTTCATTATAATTGAAATTTGAATTTTCATTTAAAAAACACATTGAAAAAGCTTGAAATTTTGCTGTCTATCTTCTTTTTTTTAATGCTGTTAATTAGTTTATACTGCGTAAAACATATTTAAATGCTCATATGCAGCAGTGATTTGTAGATACTTCGCAAATATCAGGATTAGAGAATGCAGAGTCGATCACATTTTTTAAAGAATCGTAATCGGGTGGAAAAGATGTAGATTGCTATTTTTTTTTCCTCTGAAGCAACAAAATTGTGATCTGTACATCCCTAGTCAGGATGTATTATTGCCTTTTTGATTTGGATACAGAGCTTTTAATCATTGCTGCCTTTCCTGTAATATATTTAATGTAATATAAGTTAATATACTAATGTTTAGATTACTATATCTACATCACACATCAAAATATACTGCACAATTGATCTACATCCTTAAAAGTTTTATAGTAATGTGCAGTAAAACATGCATTGGATGGAGGCTCACCAGTAGGAAGTACAAATAGAGAGCGTGACCAAAAATAATTGCGATTAATCAAATAATAATCATCAGATTAATCAACTACTAAAATAGTCATTAGTTGCAGCAATACTGCTGTGAGAGTGGTGAAGTGAAGCAGCAGTGACCCTGGTGAACGACGAGTGCTGACAAGAACCGTCTTATCTCCCTGAGCCGGAGCTCCAGCAGCTGCACCCCTGGGAGCCGGCAAAGCCATACAGCACTTTCGTCATCGTCATCATCGCTGCTGCTGCCACTCAGACAATAAGAAGTCTTTTGTAATGGAAATTTTCCTCTTTAGGGAACAGTTCCTCCTGCAGCAGCTTAGCAGAATGATGACAGTCGACCTGTTCAGAGGGAGGGGCTGGGCTGTGGGTGATAGCTGTGGAAGATGGGAGTCTGCTTTAATGACTAATTTAGTCTCGCGTCTCACTTTTTTATCAGAAAGGAGGTCTGTTGTCTGGCTGCTTTGCTTTTTAATCGCTACTTGCTAATCAGAAAGAGGCAGTGCGTTTTTACCTCCATGTAAGCTGAGTAGGCGCAGGCTTGCGTGACGCAGCACTAGATCAAGGACTATTCAGCAAAACTCACTTTTTTTTTATTATTTGCTGAAGTAGTGCGTCAGATCTGTGCTCTTGCTTTGAGGCTCAGTTTTCAGTTTTGATGAACGCTTTTGAGCTCTTATCTAAGCTTCCACACAGACTATAAAAATAATAATTCAGTTTAAAAATAATAATTGAATTTACCCCCCCCCCCCATCCTCCCCCAATTTAGCTAGGCCAATTGTCCCACCCATTCAGCTGCTGGTCAGCTGTATATCGCCCATCACTAGTGATGCCACAACACCACAACACTGCCTCTTTTTGAACGGCTGCTGATGCAGCATTGCCGAGTAGCATCACAGTGTTCAGATACATCAGCTCACAGACGCCTTGTGCTGATCAACATCACCCTACGACTGATGAGGGGAGAGAGCGCCATCTACCCACTCAGAGAGAGCAAGGCCAATGGTGCTCTCACAGAGCTCCAGCAGCTGATGGCGAACTGCATGACAGGGATTCGAACCAGCGATCTCCCGATCATATTGGCAGCGCTTTACACCACACCTCTCGGCTATTTAAAAGGCTGTTTGACACTATTTTTATTTTTTTATAAAAGTAAATAGAAATTTCATTTAAACAAATGATTAATAAAAAAATCTAGGATTAATGTTGTTTGGGTAATATTAAAACCCTCTACAAGGAAACAAGCAGAATCCATATACCAGTAACGTAATGTATATATACAGAGCTGGTTTTAATGTTGTGGCTGGTCTGTGTTTGATCTGCGTATTAATATAATATTGTGCTTTCCTATTCGCCCTATTTTTTCTCAAAGCAGTATTTGCTTAAATACAGGCAAATAAACACAATAGCAATTTCGAAGTTGTCAGAAAGTCAGATTGATGTAGTGTTTATTTATCGCCCGATACGTCGATAATGCTTTAAATTCAGTGTGCTTGTCCATTCCAGAATAAAAGTGTTGCTTGACATCAGTTATGTAATATGTAAATATAAAATTATGTAATAAAAGAAGCTAGAAAAGTTTGTAATTTTATTTATATTACCATCTCTGTCACATTTATACTGTTTACAGTTCTGAAGTTCTGCATGTTGTTTGTTTGTTTGTTTCAGAGCGGGCTTCCAGTGATGAGTCTGGATATCCTGAGTCAGTTCCCCTCCCCTCCGGTGCCCAACCTGCCTGCGATGGCTATGACCATGCCCCCAGTGTTGGCCCACCAGCAGCCCATGATGGCACCTGCTGCACCTGCCGTCATGCCTATGCCTCCAAACCCTCCAGCACAACCTCCCAACAGTTTCGTCACCAACTTCCCTCCGATCCAGGTAATCCCAAACACCATCAGGCAGGGTTTCCCTTTTATTTGGAAGGGCAATCCTTTTTACTACACTTTTGTCTTCATTAGGGCTTCAACGATTAGTCAACATAATCGAATTGGCTGACTTTAAAAACTGTAAGTGCAGCGTTAATGTGTGATGGAGCGAGCGAGATAAAAGGGCGAGACTGAAGAGTGATAAATAGAACATCCTGATTGGCCTATCCTCATGGTGTGATTAGGTGTGATTAGGACTGAGTATCGAAATTTAATACCAAAAAGGCACCGATCAAAATGTCTGTGTCTAGGGGTTGGCAATATGGCCATAAAATAATATCATGATATTTCATGGTATTTTTGCGATATCGATACTCTTGGTGATATGGCAAAACACTGAATTAAAAAAATAATTTAAAGAATACACTACTGCAATATTATTGCTACTGTATTATTGCATATATGATATGTCACACCCCTTACTGAGATATTTAAAAAAAATATTAGAATTAAAGAATTTATTAGATTTGTAACAGAAGCCAATGATGCAGAATGTCATGATACTAATAATGCACTCCATATATCTCCATATATCCAGGATTAAAGTAAAATAAATGATACTGGACGGATATAATCAGTCTCTAGTAGATATATAATAGGAATTGAGGACAGTGTGAATTTTTCTTTTGCTAAAAACAGCAAAAAGTAGAACCCTGATCTGATAATTGGGTGTGGGTGAAATTTCAGGGTATAATATCATTAACGATATTCAAAAATGTTGGCGATATTATTGCGTACGATACAATATGGCACACCCCTATCTGTGTCCCTTTTTCTCTACTCACTCAGGGAATTGTGGAGGACAAACACTTTCATGTCTTTAATATTAATATACAATGTAGAAAATACATAAATAAAGAAATACATTGAATGAAAAGGTGTGTCCAAAGTCTGGGACTGTATCTTAGCCCATGCTAATCAGTTCTCCTACATATTGCATTATCCATCCATCTGAATAGGGATTATTTTGTGTTTATGTTTGTAAAACTTTCCAGGGGGCGAAGACAGACGATGACGATTTTCAGGATTTTCAAGAGGCTCCAAAAGCAGGGGGTGGAGATGATTCGTTTACAGATTTCCAAGGAGAGACAGTGGGAACCTTTCCTGTTGGGTCCTCCTCACAGAGCAGGTATTATCACGCCTAATTAGCCCGTCTCTGATCACTCTAATCTCCCATTACATTCAGCCTAGTTGGTTATGACGTGGAAATCGCTGTTTGTGTCTACCATATTCTGAAATGAGCATCATAAAATACTGTTGAGTCGTGTTGCATCAGTTTCTTATGCTGCGTTACGGCTCACTTAGCTCCCCCTGTCTGGGCATGCTTTCCTGGAGCATCAGATAGTGCTTGCTTTTGTAATAGCTTGTAATAATCCACCAGACACACCAATTAAGCCCTGCCATCTTTGCTAATGAAGCCATTTCAATGGGCAGCTGATAAGCTCATCCCATTTTATTACTTTTCAAAACTGCATGGCGAGATTCGGCGCTTATGGGGGGGAAGCAAAAAGCAATTATCTGGGTGGGAGGAGGGAAGAAGGGAAGGCTATTTTATCTGATACAGCGTCCTACTATTCCTTACTTTTAGTAAAGACAGAGGTCTTACTGTTTATTGGCGTATCTTGGTCTCTAGAGTCTTTAGTCATTGTCTAATTAAGTGAGAGAACAGAATGGGACAGAACCCAGTGCTGTTTTTCCCCTGACAGGTTTTTTTTAATAGTGAGATTTTTTGTATTTCTGATTTCCATTTAGAAATGTCAAATCTGTTGCCACGAAAAGTCAGATGATCATCATAAACCCCAAATTCAGAATAGTTATGAAATGTGTTGAAGACACATCCTCCTCAGGTTTATAGGCAACGACCTACAAACCCATGTTTATTAGTTATCTGTATGAAGGAGATTCTTTATTGTATTATAGAAGTAATTTAATAATAAATATGTGTGTTTGTGTGTGTGTGTGTCTGTGTGTGTGTTTGTAGTATTCCTGCTATGCTGACTCCAGTGTCCGGCTCATCCTCCTCCTCATCCTCTGATAAGTATGCAGTGTTCAAACATCTGTCAGTGGACCAGCCATCAGAACCCACGCCTGCTGTCTCAGGTACCAATTAAAAACACCATTATCACATTCACACACAGACACACACACAATTTTTGGTCATACTAATTACATACCAATACACATTTCAGGCTATATTTAAGGGTAGGTGCATACATTTCAGGTTTACCCTGTTAAACGTACAACACTTTTAAACAGCCCCCCTTATTTTAAGGCACAGTAGTGTTTAGAATGTTTCAGTTTGTTTAGATGTGTTCTATTGCTTCATTAGTGCAAGCATAATAAGCATATACAAGAGATCTATGCTAAAGAAGTAGAACTACTTCTTAAGAGAATATTATACTTCTCTTAAGTAGTAAAATATTGGATCTGTATCTACTGGAGTATTATTTTTACTTCACTACTGTTCATAAGTACTAAAATGCTGTATCTGTATATGCTGTGGTATTAAATATTATTATACTTTAGTACTTCCACTTCCTTTCTGAAGTGTGGAGCTTAAAGAACACTTCAACTTCTACTAAAGTCTCTTTTTGGTTCTTTTACTCAAGTCTTCCTCTTTAGTATTTTCTACATCTTTATATTGCTTTACTAGTGAAAGTCAATAGAATTAGAATTGTTATTGGTCATTTTTAGTTCCTCAAAATCCAGGCTCATCTGCATACCTCTTCAGCTTTGTGTAAAATCCCATTTCCAGTTTCTAATTTTCTTGTCATGCTGATAGTACTAAATTCATTTAGTCTATAAACGTTGTATTGACAGGTCATTCTGTTGTTGAAAGCTTTGTTTGTGAGTGAATCCTCTCCTGCTGATTGTCACTGTTTTGGTGACAGCAGCTGTGCCGCTGTTTTGTAAGTGACTGAAGGTTCATTTTGTGTTTTTTAATTCAGATTTTGGAGATAAATACAGTGTGTTCAGAGAACTCGAGCCGCCTTCAGAGAGAAAGCCAGTTGGTAAGCGATTTCTTGTTTTTAACAGTGTATGGAAAATACAGAGCTGGTTCATAGTATGTATATATTAACATATTATATATTATAAAGAAATATATACCATACATATTTAAGGGTGGGTTTTTTTGCACCTATATTTAGTTTGCTTTTTTTTGTGAGAATTTACAATAAGGGTACATTCATAACAGTACTTATTACATAATGTCTCAACTAATTAATACTTAATGAGCCTTTAACAAGCTCAAGGTAGCTCCAATAGTTAGTATAGTGGAGTAGATTGCAAAATTAATTTGGGAAAATATTCTATTATATATTAAATATTTGCCTCCTGTTCAACTCCTTTTGCACCAACTCCTGTCCAAAGTGAATAGTTTTATTATTAGTTTGGTAAATGTTTCATCACAGCACCTCAGTCCATTTCACACTATTTTTTTATTTTAATGCTTCTGTTAAATACGATTCAGTACTTAGTATGTTAATATAAAACTGTAGGTTCATATGAAGGTACCCACATTCATGCAGGTATATGTGTGTCCCTGTCTCACTAGAACAGAATACAATGACAACAACTCTGAGAGCTCCAGTAAGTTAACTGAACTGTTGCTGTGGCTCTTTTTTCTCCACTTTTGAACTCTGGAGTCCATTGAGTGCTGTTTTCTCTACTGTTAAAAGAGCTGTTTTCTCTATTTTTACTCTTTTCTTATTTCCCAGTGTGTGTGTTATATATCAGAGAGAAATTCACTCAGTATAAATAAGGGATGTCCCCGATCTGATCTTTGATCGGTAATAGATCATATTATTTTTTAAAGGATGGGAATCGAGTAAAAAAAATCCGGTTACTTATTTATGAAAAATGTACCATTATGTTGTTGCACAATGAGTTCACTATAGACTAGGACTGAGCAATATGGATCAAAACGAATAACTCAATTTTTTTTTTTTTTTGCCTAAAGGCAATATACAATATGTATCTCTATATTTTTTCATCCCATTAGGTAATAACAAAAAGACACAAAAAGAAACAAATCTATATGTTCCAAGTATGATAGAGGCTCTTTTATCAAAATTCAAAAATTTGATTATTATAGAATATTGTAGAGATGGAAACATTAATTAGCTGTCTATTGGTATCAGAAGAGAAAAGCAAACTCTCAGTTCAGTATAACTGAAACGCAACATTGTATATATCAACATATAAATTATATTTTATCATCTTATATTTCGTTTGGAAATATATATTGATAATTTTTAAAAGCCCCATATATTGCCCAGCCCTACTATAGATTCTGCTTCATTCACATACTGAGAATGCTGCGGTATATGTGTAATGTGGTGTTTATTTCCTCCATTAAAACATATTAAAACTTATTTAAACTCAGTAACTCAGCAACCGAGAAACTTTTTAAAATGTTCTTATTTTAAAAACATCAAAACTGCCCTGAGATATTATAATACAGTTAAAAAATGTAGTCTAAATCTAGCTTGCAGGCCTAATAAAACACACTACGCTATTATTACCGTCTCCCTACCAAATATACAGAGAAATACGAGCAATTAAAAATAATAATAATGGTCTTTAATTATGATTAATCACAGATTTCTTGTTGTGTGACATTTTGTAGTATATAGTAGTTTTATAGTAGTATATAGCATATTTTCATTAATATGGCTACTTTAGTACTAGTACTATTAAGTACAAGTTTAAAAAAATATTGGCTGTTTTATACTGTTGTTTCAATAGTAATTCATTTATTAAACAAAACCTTAACAGACTACGTGGATCTGTGCTTTATTTATTTTTATTTTTTAAACTGCATCACCAAAGTATCAGATCGGGACTATGTGTCAGCAGATACTTGAATTGAATGAATGTGATTAGGGCATTTCTACTATAAATCAATATTAGTAGAGCTCCAGAAAATGCTACTGAGGTTATGAATTTTCTTTGCTCGGTATGAGTGCAGTTGGAATCGTCTCTCTCTCTCTGTTTTTTTTTTTCAGTTGTTTGTTTATTTGTTTGTTTGTTTGTTTGTGTGTGTGGTGTTATTGAGATTGCACACTGTTTCAAGCGCTGTAGAAAAGAATAACACGCTTCTTCAGAGTGACTGATTCGCTTCTCTGTGAGGCGTGAAGCCATAATGTCCTGTCCCACTTGGGGAGCTCTGTCTCAGTGCATGTGATGAGTGTTTACACGTGTGTGTCTCCATGGACTTGCCTCTTTCTCTCTAGTTGTGTAGTGTTGTGTGTGTTTGTGTATGTATATATATATATATACACAATGTGTGTGTGTGTGGGTGGTATTTCTCTCTATTTCCACAGAGAGCCTATTTCATGTGCCGAGCAGCTCACTCACTCAGCGGTTTTGAAATTCAGCAGCCATATCCGGAGCGCGAGAGCCGGAACTAATCCGTTTCTCTCCTTTGTAAGATTGTGAAATTAGAAAAATCGAGCCAAAGGCGACTCCAGGGCTGGGCTCCACACTGTGCCAGTTTAGCTTCGCGGCCTTTTGTAGCTGGTGTGAAATGATGTTTCGCCGCGGTGTTCAATTGTTTTCCTTTGTTTATTCTTTTTTTTCCTCTGTAGGCGAAGGATTTGCCGATTTCAAGTCTGTCAGCTCCGACGACGGCTTCACAGACTTTAAAACGGCCAACAGCATCTCTCCACTAGACCCACCAGACCAGGCCAAGATGTTCCAGCCCTCTTTCCCACCTCCTTTCAGCCCCTCTCTTTCACAGTGTCAGCCCCAACCTGCAGCCTCTCTGGCTCAGCCCAAAAACCCTTTAAACATGGCTGACCTGGACCTCTTTTCTTCAGTGACTCCTCCTACTTCTGCTCCTGCTCCTACTTCAGCTCCTCTTTCTTCTGCTGCTGATTCTAAACCCAGTTCCTTCTCCACATCATCATCTTCATCTTCTTCTGCTGCACTCCCCTCCCTGGTGCTGCCTCCAGCAGGTCCCAAGCCTGTCGGCAGCATAGTGGGGGGTGGTGATGACTTTGGTGACTTCGCACTATTTGGTTCCTCCTCCTCTTCATCTGACGTCGCCTCCTCAGGTCAGAGAGGTGCTGGAGGAGCCGTCCAGGATGACTTTGCAGATTTCATGGCGTTTGGGAGGTCTGGAGAGCAGCGCAGCGAGGCTTCCTCCCAGCAGCAGCGACAGGCGCCGTCCACCGACAAGTACGACGTCTTCAAACAGCTGTCGCTGGAGGGCGGCCTGGCTTATGACGATGGAAAGGAAAGCGGCTGTGGTGGATCGTTTTCATCACTCAAGAGCAGCGACGCCGACGACTTCGCCGACTTCCAATCGTCCAAGTTTTGCACAGCGCTGGGCGCCTCTGAGAAGAGTCTCTCGGACAAGGTGGCCGCCTTCAAGCAGGCCAAAGAGGACTCCGCCTCGGTCAAGTCTCTGGACTTGCCGTCCATTGGGGGCAGCAGTGCTGGGGGTAAGGACGACTCAGAAGATGCTCTCTCTGTGCAGCTGGACATGAAGCTATCCGACGTTGGCGGAGACCTCAAACATGGCACATCCGACAGCTCACTGGACCTGCCTGGCCTTACGGCCCACCAGCCCCCCGCCGCAGGTGAGGAACTGGTGCGCTTGCTGTGGTGAGGCCTGCACCCTCCCTATCTCTCCAACATGCATACATACAAGTGTTTGGACACACACATTTACACTCTCCTCTGATGGCTCTTGAAGGGCCTTTTTACAAACCCTCAAACATCAACCCTAAATCAACTCTCCTGCTGGATAGATAGGGGTAGGTTTCAAACAAAAGGCTAAGTGACATATCAAAAACTTGGCACACGTCATCACATCTCATTTCGTTCATCCCTCATTAAGCAGTATTTATTTATTTGCCTTTGTTTACACACACTAATTATCGAATGATATTTATTAATTTGTCTGTTAACAGTATTATTAACAGTATTAGCAGTGTTTGTCTGCTTTTCCAGACTAAAATAAGCCTGCATTTTCTTTTTAATTATTAATTTTCTTTCAGAATGATGTGTAGTTTGGTCCATGGCTTAATCCCCGTCTGGGAAACATGCCTTTTTTGTTATGACACTAAATTTTCAACAACAGAAGAACTAAATGGAGTTTATATTCCAACAAACTTACGAAAAGCTCTTCATATGC
Source organism: Astyanax mexicanus (assembly GCF_023375975.1). Classification (NCBI taxonomy): domain Eukaryota; kingdom Metazoa; phylum Chordata; class Actinopteri; order Characiformes; family Acestrorhamphidae; genus Astyanax; species Astyanax mexicanus. The sequence goes on along the minus strand of NC_064425.1, from coordinate 13,190,231 downwards.
TCTTCAGATCAGTGCAGTGACCTAGATAGACATTTACAATGGACCCGTTTGCACTCCATGAGGTCATTAGGTCCAGCCACACTCCGAGGGGGATTTCAAAGCACACCTTGGGGCAAGGAGTTTCAGTCACACATATAAGGAGCTTGCAGAGCATTTTAGAAGGTCATTAGGGTGCAGTCCCAGTCAAAACTTTGAGGTTGTTAGGTCTAGTCACAATCTGAGAGGGGTCTAGAAGCACATCTTGAGGTAGTAAGGTCAAGTTACACTTAGAAGGAGCTTTCAGAGCAATCCACAAGGTCATTAGGGACCAGTCACAGGCAGAGAAAGATCTCAGCGCAAACCATGAGGTACTAAGGTCCAGTCACACCTATAAGGAGCCATCCCAGCAATCTACAAGGTCATTAGGGTCAAGTTACAGTCACAGAGAAGTCTCAGAGAAAACCATGAGGTCATTAGGTACAGTCAGCGCAAGGGTTAGGATTCGGAACAAACCATAAGGATTTTAGATCCAGTCAAACAAATGTAGGGGAGAGTGGAGAACTTGAGGTCATCAGGTCCAGTTTCATTCATAAAGATGTCTCAGAACATTCCACAGGGCCATTAGGTCCAGTCAGGCTGAGATCTCAAATCAAACCATAAAGAATTTAGGTACAGTCAGTCAAAGTTCAGAGCAAACCACAGGGTCATTAGGTCCAGTCACATTCATAAAGATGTCTCAAAACAATCCACAGGATCATTATTTCTATTCAGACAATTGTGGGGTTCAGCAGAGACCTTGAGGTCATCAGGTCCAGTCACATTCATAGAGATGTTTTAGAACGTTCCACAGGGTCATTGGGTCCAGTCAGGCTGTGTTCTAGAACCAAACCATGATGACAACTTAAGGTCCAGTCAGACAAGTGTAGGGCTCAGAAAAAGCTGCAGGGTCATTAGTTCCAGTCAGTCAAGTGTTGGGTTCAGAACAAACCACAGGGTCATTAGGTCTAGTCACATTCATAGAGAGGTCTCAGCACATTCCACAGGGTCATTAGGTTCAGTCACATTCATAGAGAGATCTCAGCACAAACCACAGGGTCGTTAGGTACAGTCAGGCTGAGGTCTCGAAACAAACCATGAGGACTTTAGGTCCAGTCAGTCAAGTATACGGTTCAGCAGAAACCTGGAGGTCATTAGGTCCAGTCAGAGTGAGGTCTCAGAACAAACAATGTTATCATTAGGTCTATTTATAGTTAAGACATAAATGAGGTTATGGCCTTCAGTGACTGGCTGAGCTGTCAGAACAATCTGCGAGGTTATTAGGTCCAGTCACAGTCAAAGAGAGTTCTTAACTGAACCCGTGTGGCCATTAGGTCCAGTCACAGTAAGGACAAAGTTTCAGAACAAATAATGAGGTTATTAGCGCCAGTTACAGTCCAAGAGAATGGCCTCACCAGAAGCCATAGGGTCATTAGATCCAGTCACAGTCAGTGATTGAGGTCTCTGAACAAACCATAAGGTCATTAGGTTCAGTTGCAGTTAGAGATCTGTCTCAGTATGAGTCACAGTATTATCACTGTAAGCATCCACTTACAGCTTTGCTATGCCTCATTGTTTAGCAGAGTTCAGCAGAGATCTTTGTAGTATCATGTGGTGCACAGTGGGCTGGTATATGGCAACATCTTCCTCGCTGTGCAGCCAGTGTTGTTTAGAAAGTATTTTCAGATTATGAAGATTAGTATCAACAAACAGAAAGACAATGATGGTAAACCCTTCTGTTCTCTGAACCCAGGGCACTTTTACATTACAATACAAACATCCTGATTTTATACTTATGACGAAAGTTAGGTTTGGAAGAAATTATGTTTGATAGGAAGTAGCTTATATCGTTCCAGCAGGGTGACAAAATACTTATGCTTATGCATACCCGGTCATTGAATTGCTAAAACATTGCTAATGCTTTACTTTTGTAGTTCTTTCAATGCCGAACTCAATCTTCCAGCTTAAAATTATTGTGTACTCCTTAAAGCACCAAATTATTGTATTTTTCTAAAGCGATCAGTGAAGAGACATATGGTCATCTATGGTCATGTGTTGCTCAATGTACTAATAGTTCCATTGAAGGTGACAGAAGAAAGAAAAGTCTGTGAGACCTTCAAATGCAGGAAGATACTAGTGCATTTCAAAAAAATTGAATGTTAGTAATTAAAAAAAATCAGTGTCTCAGAAAATTAGAACATTATATAAAACAAATCGGTATGTTTGGCAGTGTGCCAAGTCCTGCTGGAAAATGAAATCCACATCTCCATAAAATTTGTCAGCAGAGGAAAGCATGAAGTGCTGTAAGATTTTTTTTGGAAAACACTGCACTGACTTTGTACGTAATAAAACACAGTGGATCAACACCAGCAGATGACATGTCTCTCCAAACCATCACTGATCATCAGTAAATTTTACATTTCATTTGGAAATTAAGGGACCAGAGTCTGGAGGAAGAGTGGAGAGGCACATAGTACTGAATTACTGAAATCAAGTAACTTCTCAATGATTTTATGAATATTTTGAAATGCACTTGTATTTTCAGCTTTATTCATAAGTTTAAACAAAGCTCAGACATTGATGGTCCAACACCATGAAGCAATATGTGTTTACAAATCAGTACCTAAAGCAGATGCCCTTCCCCTTTTAAAGGAATCAACCTTTTGACTTGTGAGCCTGACAATATTCTATCCTATTACTCAAAGTCTTTAATGATTATGCGTCCCCTATGTCTGAAAAGCATGTCGTCAGCATTCACACACAAATACTTGTAATATAAGACAATATTACAACGTAATTCGATATTATATTTTATACTATGCAGAGAAGCCAAACTGGTCACAGCAACTGTGATCTGTGATTAGTCAGCTGCAATTGCAAGCTGCATTTAAATCAATGCACAAGTATAAACACTCACAATGGCGAAGGCCACTTGAGCAGGCTATGTTGCAGACTTAACACAGATGATTCAGTCTTTAGCCTTCTGTGTTCTTGTGGAAGTGACATGACTTTTGGATTTCATTGTGGCTCCTTTTCTCTACTGATGGTGGTGTTCAAATGAAATCTGTTGTGGCACAGATTTTAGATCTGTGACTCGTTCGCGTTGGGTCTCGATTACAGCGTTTTGTTCATCTCCATTCTCACAGATGGGATGACTAAGCTCTCACAATAGCTGAGCTGAAAATTCTCCAATTAGGCATGATGAATGTGAATGTGGTCAACAGAATTGTCAGGGCTTGCTGTTTGAGTTGACAACCTGGCCAACCTATAAATGTGCAAGGCTGTCCTGCTGTCTGGTCTGTCCAAAACCAGGATTAAACCACAGGACTTGGAATGGTGGCACACTGACCCAGCTTTCATTAACAACCTCCAGCCAGCTAATGGTGGCAGCAGGCTTTGTACTGGACCAAAAGCACAAACGACAAGCCAAAAGAACCATTCTGAATATGGAAAGAGCTCATTTTAGAAGCTCTTACAACACACACACATCCAAATTGTGGGCTTGTGTGCTGCAGACATGTGGGCCAGTGTGTTGTTTTCTTTAGATGCTGTTTCAGGTTAGATATTAGTTTTTATTCGTGTTTGGAACCTGATACTCTTTGATACTGACACCATTTGTTGCAAGAACTACAGCTTGTAGGTATAATTTGATGGCTGTCTGCTATACTCCAGTGATTTTCATACTGTGCGTTTTATTTTATTCTCTATTGGTAAATCTATTGGAACTTCTACAGGAATTAATAATGAATTGAGGGCCTCATAATAACGTTGCAATGCAGATTAATGATCCAAAATCGATTACACGTAAATTTTTCAACCAATTAAGTGTTGTGCCGAATCCAAATTCACACCAGTTATTTTTTTATATTTAATGTTTAATGGGTAATGAAAGCTTGTGTGTTTTGTTTTGCAGTAGGGACTATATTTCATTGCTAGGGCTGGGCGATATTGTAAAAAAAATGATATTCTTCAAATATATGAGCTTCTCGATTACGATTTTCCTGCATAACAGGTTTTTTTATTTATAAACAGACAGCACCATATAAAGTGATGCACAAGCTATTCTTTCCTTTACATTTTTTGTTTAACGAATGCAGCTTATATATAAACATGGTGCAAACATGCAAGCATAACCTTTTTTTTTATCATGCAGCCCTGGTTTTCTGCTCTTTTCATACCTGTGGTTTTGGTGTATTAGTGTGAGAACATAAGCAGTTTCTTCTACTTCTCGTAGTTTAAGACACATAAGTCGAATAAGCTCAGTTCAGATCGCACTGCAAAAAATCCATTGGCAAAAACTGGAAAAAAATATATGTAAATTGAGACATATATGATTATATTATGCAAAACAATCTGCCAATGGGGAAGCTAATTTTTCTTAGTAAGATTTCTTTAAAAAATGAATGAAGTAAGACCTAAATCACGTTTTTGGCTTAAATTTGGACACAACAATCACAATAAATTGATTGCTGATGTGAAATCTAAGTAAGACTGATTAAGATAATTATTCCCAAAATAATCCAACACTTGCACAATGCTTGGTGAGATAAAACAAGTCTCATCAAAGAAGGAAATAAGATTTATTGCCTTAAAATGAGAAAATTTCACTTGTTAAGATTTCTTTTTTGCAGTGTGGCTGTCCCAGTTCTGATTAGAACTGCCATATAGTAAGTTATTATTTACATTTATAGCATTTAGCTGATGCTCTTATTCAAAGCGACTTACACTGTTGTTCTTGTTACAGCAGCAGGTCCATATAGTGTTAGGAGTCTTGCCCAAGGACTCTAATTGGCGTAGCACAGCATTCAGTCCCCCAGAGCAGGAATTGAACCCCAGTCTCCCACTTGGTGTGGCAGCTCACTAGCAGGAAATGGTGTTATCCACTGCACCACACCAACCACTGTGTTACTGATGTTGGGTTGAATAAGCTGAGATTCATAAATTAAACATTTTTTAAACGAACTTAGAGATACACTTAATTCAAAACTCTTGTTAGTATTCTTTTTAGTATTCATGTTCGTGGTTTGAAACTTGACAGTATTTACATTCTTTATTCAATATGAATCATTAATTTCTCATATTAAACACAACCCTCCCCCGCTGTTCTCCCTATTGCCCCAGTCATCGTTGGTCATCAATTATTCACTCAACCCTCACCCTCTGTGGATCGTGTTGCCTACTTTTCATCCAGGTCACCTCATGATGACTCCATGTGTGTATGTGTCTCTGTTACTGTGAGAACATTACCATGTTCATTTTATCATTAAATCATAAATTGATTCCATATATCTCAATGGAATCAATGGCAGTTTGACCTCTAACTGGGGCCCAAGCATCATCTGGTCAATTCAGAAGGATGCTGAGAAGACTCCGCCCTCCTCCAGTGCTGCAAAGTTTTAGTCAGTTGGAAAATGGGTCACAATCGGTCACAATTTGCACATTCCTAATACAGAAAGCTCTAGTCTGTTTTCCAACAGTCTTTTCGTGTATGCTCAAATCTGGAGCAGATGTTTTTGCAGGACATTTCTGGAAGTTCTCCAGCACTTGCACTGTGCTCCTGGATGTGTAGCGAACCTTTCCAAGAGACAGTATCTCTTTTCCCAGGCCCTTTTGAGCCAAACCCAACCCCACGACCCCCTAAATCTCTAATATAATGCAGTTCATCCATTCGTGCTTCGGTTAAAACGTTATTCCGGGTTTTGCTCAGTTGCTCAGAAGTTATACAAGAACCTCTACCGACATTTGAAGTGTACCCCTCATTTTACCTTACATTGCATTACATTTTACAACAGTTTGAGCTTGCTTTTTCAATTTGTGAAATTGACAAGAAAGCAGTAGACGATTGCTAGGATTCTACGTTTTTCCCGGGCCTACCTGCCGAACTAGGTCATTTTTATGGAAAGAACTTAAACAAAACAAAAAAAATGATGTGTACATGCTAATTTAATAGTGTATTTTTATTACAGGAATATATACTCTTTATTTATTTTCAATATAGATAGACTGATCGATTGATACTCCTCTGATTGTGTTTACTCCTCAGTATCTGTGTGAGATTGCTTATTATTAACCAATATTTATGCAAAGTGTTATTTATTCCTTTTTTTGTTTGTTTGTTTATTTTTGTTTTTTTCTTGGCTTGAATATATAAAATGAATGTGTTGGCCTACACTCATTACACCAGGAGCGAATGAACGAACGAACAAACAATCGATCGAACGAATAAATGCCTGCCTGCTCTTTACGACCCATTGCTGTGGTCCCGCTAAGAGCATGCTCAATTGCACAGGATTTTGTATACAAAAATACGTGAATAAATGAATAAATAAACAAATAAACAAGCAAACAGGTGGCGAGAGAAAAAGGATACTGTCTCTTTATCTCTGTTCTGCACCTGTCTCTCAAAAGATTGAATGCTCTTGATACGATAGTCCTCCTCTTTGTTTACTCTTAACCCTTTGAGCACCTGGCAGCTTTTGTTTAGTGTTATTGGCTCAACGGCGAAAGCACACAGCGATTGAATCAGGCCTGTTAGCTGATAAATGATGAGTGATAAGTGATAAATCAAAGCAAGATAGTTAAATGAAAGCAAAGGTAGTTTAGAGCGTCTTTTCCACTATCAATTTCTTAAAAACTCTCGCTCCCAGGTCCTCAAAGGGAGGGTTGTGCACAACTGCATAAAACCTGTACTTTCAAATCACCTTCTTGGCTTAATAAGTGTTCTGTATGACTATTTCTCTGTTGCTTTCTCCTTTTTTAGAACAACTACAATGTCTTTGACCTATGCTAATATTTTAGTCTGTGAACGTGCCTTCTCAATTCTGGGTTTCTGCATCTGGTTTTGGGATTCTCTGATTCTCTCTTTCTCTTTTTCTTTTTTTAACCTTCTTGCTTATGTTCTTCTTTTCCCACAACTCTTGCATGCTCTTGTATTCTTACAACGATAAGAAAAGAATGAAAGACTTTTTAAGTGTTTGTTTGGCGAAACCTCTTGTAACAACAAACCTTTTTTGTGACCTATCTCTCTTTCTCTCTCTGCCAATGTTGTCGTAATAAATATGAATGATGGTGTAGCGGAATTGCGTGCCGTCTCGATTTTTCTGCTTCTCCTCCTCCTTCTCCTCCTTGCTCTTCTCTTGCCACCCGAAGCAGATTTAGCATTTTAGAATTAGAATTATTAGCATTGTGAGTTCCTTGTCAATTTCACAAATTGTTGATGCGAGCATAACTTTGTTATGCCAAGTGTAAGAGTGTATTTTGGGGTTTTCAACCTAGATGAGCCAAAATTAAACACACACTGTGAGGGTCTTAAATGTTGTAAAAGCTGCATACAGGTTTTCTTTGTATCAAGCAAATGAAAATATGTATTTTGACTGGGGTGCCCAAAAACAACCAGCAATAATGCAACAATCGTCGCTGTCCAATAAAAACGTTATCTCCAAAACAGCAATTTTACAGGATAGAGATAAAACCTTCTTAACTTTAGAGTTTATTTCAGGTAATTTTGGAGATTTTCTTTTAGTCAATTTATCAAGAAATTTTGACTCGGTATAATAGAGAGTGTGTTCAGAGATAGAAAGATTGATTGGAGTATTAGCTTTAACATCATTTTAAAGCTCCATTTTTGTGTGCCTTATGCAACAGTGCAGGTCCTGTGCATGCGCTCACAATGCTGAAATGCCATATTGTGCAGCCCTTAAAATTATCCACAAGAATAAATTACTAATTTAGTACAAATGGCTGTATGGCCCTATGGGAAACTATATCCTCACTGGATGGGGGGTCTTCTATTTTGTGTTTGTTAATTCTTATTCTCAAAGCTCATTTGACTATCGCTGATGGTCTGGAAGACCCTGAGGCTTTATAAATACAGTGAAATTAATATATTGTGAAGACTTTACCACATTAAGCCCACTGCACCTATACATCTGGCTTTACATATATTATATCACTTAAATTCACTCCAGTATCAATCATTTCAAGTAAGGTTATGCTAAAAAGGAGTAAACTGTGATTCTTAACCTCCTTTTTGCTTAGTTCTGTTTAGTCCGTTTATACCTTTTAAATTAGATATCGGTACCTTGATAAAGTATTTATATTCCTTAAATTGTTCCACATTTTTTCGCAAACCCACAAACGTAAATGTATTTAACCTGGATTTTGTGTGATCAACACGATGTAGCCAGTAACTTTGAAGTGAATAGAAATCAATACATGGTTTTCCTTTTTTGTTTTGAACATTACAAAATGATGAAGTGCTGTAAGATTTTCCAAGAAAACACTGTACTGAATTTGGACTTGATATAACACAGTGGACCAACACCAGCAGATCATTGATTGTGGAAACTTCACACTAGACCTCAACCAGTTTGGACTGTGTGTCTCTCCACTCTCCCTCCAGACTCTGATCTCTTGATATCCAAATGAAATTTAAAATTTACTGATGATCAGTGATGGTTTGGAGAGATATGTCATCTGCTGGTGTTGGTCCACTGTGTTTTATCAAGTCTAAAGTCAGTGCAGAGTTTTCTCAGAAGAATCTTACAGCACTTCATGCTTCCCTCTGCTGACAACTTTTATGGAGATGCAGATTTCATTTTCCAGTAGGACTTGGCACATGGCCCACATTGCCAAAAGACCCAAATTGGTCTTATAATCTAATTTCCTGAGACATTGGCTGTTTTCATTGGCTTAAAATAGATCACTCTGTGTGTAATACAGCTATATGATGAGTTTCACGTTTTGAACTGATCATTTTCGTTTCACTTCACAGTTACTACGTTGTTTTAATCTTTCCCGTTAAATCACAATTAATACAATTAAGTTTGTGTGTGTAACGTGAAAAAATATGGAAAAGTTCAAAGGGTATGAATACTTTTTAAAGCCACTGTATACTGAATAGATCTTCAGGTGAGCTCCTGAATAAATAAAGACTGTACTGGACTCCAGCATGAAGAAATCCTCTTCTGAAGAAAGAGGTCCACTGTGAGAAATGTGGAAAAACAGAACCCACAGCAACTTCAGACTTCTAAGAAGACATCAATACTCTAATCACTGAGCCTGGCACAATCGACCAGTGTGCTGCAGAATCTTTAAACACAAGCATTTCTCAGCTTCACTCTTTGATCTTTACTCTTTAATCATATTTTTTTTTGTATTAGTTTCTACAGAATGAGAAGAAGAGTACAGGTCTGCTGAGTTCAGATACATACAGTACCAGAGTAATGTTAGGACATGCTTTAAATTCAGTGTTTTTTCCTTTTTTTATGTTCTGCATTGTAGATTAATACTAAAGTCATCCAAACTATGAAGAAAGTATTAAATAACCAGAATATATTTAATATTTTAAATTCTTCAAAGTAGAACCTCTTGCTTAGATGACAGTTTTGCACATCCTGGCTGGATTTTCTCAGTCAGCTTTATGAGGTAGAGTCACCTGGAATACAGGCTTTCAGTTAACAGCTGTGCTGAACTCGTCAAGAGTTAATTACTTGAATTTCTTGTTTCTTAATGTGTTTAGTGTTTGAGAGCATCAGTTGTAAAGTTGTGAAGAGGTAGAGTTGGTCTACAGTGAATAGCTCTGTTTGAGTAATGTTCTAATCCATATTATAACAAGAACTAATCAACTAAGTAAAGAAAAAAAAGAATTGAAAAGAAATTGAAAGAATACTCAAGTGCAATCGCAAAAAAGACCATAAAAACATAATGATGAAACTGGCTCTCATCAGGACCGCCCCAGGAAAGAGTTACCATCTTCACCAGTTACCAGTATTTTGGTTCAACAGTTTTAAGTTACTACATTCATTTTTATGTGTTCCTTCATAGTCTGGAACACTTCACTATTCGTTTATAATGTTGGAATAAAAATAATAAAACATTGAATTAGAAGGTGTGTCCATACATTTGACAAAAACAAATGATTGTAGGAACTCTCAAGGTTTACTTTATAAAGCTGGACAGAGCTGAAGTAAAAAAAAATACACTTGACTCTAATTTTATTTGGTAAATTTGGCATAATGGAATAAAACAGGGTAAAGAAACCAAATCAACCAAAATGGATTGAATACGGTAAGTGTGATTTTATGTGGCCACATTTTAATTTCATTTCAGACAAGTAAAAACACCAGCTGCATCAAACAAGTATATTCATATGTATCCATATGTATCAATACTGTCCCATTATTTGTGATTTGTAGTTGGACCTAATTGTTTTAACTTAGTTAAGGAAAAAAAAAAAAAACCTTTCAAGAACTTTGAAAGTATCCTCAAGTGCAGTCACTGCAAAGACTATCAAAAAAAAGCTATGATGAAACTGGCACTCATCAGGACCTACCTGGTTGTACCTAAATATTTGTGATTTGTGATTGTACCTGTATGTTTAGGGGGAAAAAAAATAATTTCACACAGTATAAACCCAAGGTATGTCTGACCAACATCATTTCATTTATTTGTGTACATCCATTCCTGCATTTCAAGCCAACACATTCAAAATAAGTTGGGACTCTAAAGCATTTTCCACTTTATATAAAACTTCATGGCCACCTCAGTATATCATTTTGGCCACAACATTTTAAAAACAACCTTTAACGTGTCATTTGTTCTCGCAGCATTTAAAACATAAGCATTTCAAGTGGAGATTGAGGGGGATTTAGGTCTGAAATGCAGTTATGGATGTAGATTAATAAATAAAATGAGGTTGACCAGGTAAAACATGAAATTTCCTGGGTTTCTATTTGTCTGCAATTAAATAAAAGTCATAGTAAATGCAAGAAACCCTGCATTTTTTTGTAATGCGCTTTGCAACCTATTGTTGTTTCTTTAGATTTGATTGGCTGTTTTTGTAAATATTTTTCCTTTTTTAATAAATCAGGCAGCTCAGTTTGCGATATTCCTTATACATTTTGAAGAGGTGAAGCTAAACTGCTGTAAAATGTGTTTTTTAGTTACCATCTGTGGCCTGGTACATTTTTAAACTCTAAAAATGTTTATTTTATAACAAATCACTCAAATATTAGTTAGTATGACTACAACAAATTGCATGATCCCTGAACTCAGCATGTGTTGTGCTTGTGAGCAGCAGGTGTTTTCTCTTGTTATTACAGATGCAGATGAGCTGAAGTTTGACCCGTTTGGCGGCTCGGGCACCAGCAGTCTGGTGGGATACGACTGGTCAGAGAAAGATGAGCAGGTCAGAAAGCCTCAGGCAGAGGCTCCGGGGGTTCCGCCCTCCTCAGCCGTTCTCCACAGGAAAGAAACCTCCTTCGGAAGCTCTGAGAACATCACACACACCACCGTGGCTAAAGTCACCACCTTCCCCATCGAGGATGCAGGCTCCGCCCTGGGCGGCGGCTTCGCCACCTTCGCCGACTTCAGCTCCGCAGAACAGAGAGCTGGAGGTGAAGAAGATGATGATGATGATTTTGGAGACTTTGCCAGCACCGTCTCGGAGAAGTCGGACTCTCCGCCCGGTCAGGCTGAAGCAGGCCTGGAGGGATCAGATGAATTCGGAGCCTTCCAGGGGGACAAGCCCAAATTCGGCAAGTCAGATTTTCTTAAGGCCAGCGCTCAACCTAAAGTCAAATCCAGCGAGGAGATGATCAAGAACGAGCTCGCCACCTTTGATTTGTCTGTACAAGGTGAGTTTTTTTTTTTTTTTTAACAATCAGTAATGAATGTGAGTGAGTGTGAGTTAACTGGATACAGGAGTCCAATTTCCAAACACTGGATAGAGTGTTTTTTCACAGGGGTGCCAGATTGACACACCGCAGCAAGCAACAACGAGTCTGTAGCTGATCAGTGAATATATACACATTTCTCAGATTGTAAACCCAATCCTGTGATCACAATAAGTACAATTGGATATAAATTATGTTTTTACTTATTTGTCTATAATACCCGTAAACAGAAATAATAATAATAATTGCAGTTAAAAGTGCTGGCAAGGTTTTTCGATCTGATTTTTTTTTTAGAGCTGTATGAACGCAAAATCTGGTCTTTTTACAATCAGATTTGAGCCACTTTTAAATGTGGCTCAAATTCTAAATTTAAGCTGTCATATGATCACAAATTTGTTTTTTTTTTTTACTTTTTCTTTTTTTACTTACATTAGACTTTTAGATCTGATTTTTTAAATCAGATTTTAGCCATTGTCATATGTGGCTTAAATTGTAAATCTGAGTGGTCATGTGACCACAGTAAGTACAACCGGATCCAAATAGTATTTTTTACTTATTTGTCTTTAATACCATTAAATATGGCTAATAATAGCTTTTATAATGTTGATCTCAGAATATAGTCTTTTTCCATTCAGATTTGAACCAGTTATGTGGATCCAAATCTGGTTTTACTTACTGGTCTCTAATACCCATAAATATGGCTTTGTTCATAGTACTGATTTTTATTTATTTATTTATTTTATTTTATTTTTTGCCTTTTTTCTGTTCTGTTCTTTTTTCAATCTGATTTGAGCAACTGTTATATATGGCTGTTTATTTTACCTTTACTTAAGCTACCATATGAGTATTATGATTATTACATAGAAATATTATTTGTCCTATATTGACATTGACCATGTCTGGGATCTTACACAGATAGCAGATAATATGAGTTAGATTGAATGCTGATGGATTGAATCTGAAGACATTAAATGAGTATTAAATGTCAATACAGCTTAATATTCCGACAAAAACCCTTTTCTCATGTTAGTTTTAGGAGCTTAATAGGCCAGACATGAGCGGCCATAACCAGGTGTTCCCCAGCTGCAGTCATTCTATCTTTCAACAGATGGCAGTGTGGTAACTGAGAAACCTGCCATGCCCATCAGAGACGGATAAACGCAGAGTGATACACAGCGAAACACGTGATATTGACGAGCCGGCATTAACAAGCACTGTTCATTTCTCTACCCTCGTTTAATAGAGTTTCCTCAGTGTGATAAAAGCTGATTTGCTTCATATGCAGCTCCCTCGCCTCCTCCTCCTCCTCCTCCTCCTCCTCCTCCTCCTGCTTGCTCTGAATGTAATTTGTTGCAATGAAAGGGTTTTAGTTTTCTCCTGTCCCCTGTTGGAGACTTAATCTGATGAGTGTGTCTCACTCTGCAATGGATTAGTGCTGTCAAGGCCACCAGGAGACTGATGTGTTTCTCCAGGGGGTGTGATTACCTGTCTCTGTGCCCGCCATGCTAGCCAACCCCAGTTCCAGTGAAGTTGGGACGTTGTCTAAAACATAAATGACAACAAAATACAATGATTTGCAAATCCTTCTTGTTATACTATATATTTAGTTGAATTCACTATAAAGACAAGATGTTTAAAGAGGCACTAAACCCTAAACAATATACTTTTTTCATTAATAGCTGAAATGTGTTCCTTTAAAATAATGAAACATACCTATCCTGCTTAAAAGATAAACTCATACCCTACCTCTGGTGACGTCCAATCATCAGTGTTTAACAGCAATCAGAGACACACTCCTCAGCCCAATCAGCTCTCCCTTTTGCCCCGCCCCTAAACCCATACATCATCCATTGCCCCTTCCCTTCTATCACTCCCATTTATATATATATATATACACAAATAAAGCATTTTTCAAATATAAGCTGAGGGTGGAGTCATCCAAAACAAGAGGGTTAAGTTAGCCTTTAATTTTATATAAATGGGTAAACTTTAAAATTAGTTTATCCGTTTAAACATTAAATATCTTGTCGTTGTAGTGTGTTCCATTAATATAGGTTGAAAAAGATTAGCAAAAAATCCTATTCTGTTTTTATTTATGTTTCACATTCCAACTCCATTCAAACTAGAGGTTGTAAGTGTGTGTGTGTTTGTGTGCCAGCGCTGTGTGAAGTCTGATGAATAATTCATACCTGCAGCACAGGGCTGCTGTTTACTACATAATTATCATTTGTTGCAAATGAGGTATTTGTAGTCGCTGTTCTGGACCCGGATGGATTAGCAGCAACACTTTTAGACCTGAAAGTTTCAATTATAGAAGGCATAAACAACCAGACCCAGTAGTGTAGCATAAAAACAATAATCCAATAATCCATTAGCAGTGTAACTCTCTGACCTTGTAATCATTCACATAATTATTTAGAATTTTGAATGTTATGAATATTTTAACACTGTTTGACTTGATTATTTTGTTACGAGAGGACCCTTCATTGATTTTCAGTCAAAACTAATGTTAAAAACAACTTTGTTATGCATTTTCAGGGTAGAGTTTAGACACTTAAACAAACTTTTAGCATAACATTTCATACAGAAACCTCGGCATCTTAATATAACCTTTATTTAACAAATATTTAGGTGCTTAAAGATTTCATCCTGTTCTTTTATTACAACTTGCTCACTTTTAGGTTCTTGTGCAGAAATCCACATGTTCAGTCTTTATTGAATAAAGATAATCAAAAAACAGGCAAGGTCAAAACCAGAAAACAAACAAGAAGTGCAGAGAACGTAGCAGGAATGGGGAGACAGTTCAGGTCGATAACAAGAAAAGACATAGTAGTGCAGCATAGAAACAATAATTCAATAATCCATTAGCAGTGAACTTCTCTGACCTCATGATTAATCATGGTGATGTATGGGTTTAGGGGGCGGAGCAGGAGGGAGAGCTGTGTTGGCTGAGCTGCTGTGGGTTAGTGACTGTTATAGTGTAATGCAGACTGAACAGGCTACCTAGCTTGCTAATTAATTTAAAACAGTGAATCAGGCAGTAAATCTACCTCTCTTTTTAGGTAGTTATATGACTAACTTTAGCTAAACTAGTTAGCTAGCTAGCGTTAGGTGACACAGCACAGGTTTTCCCCTAAACTCCCTCCCTGGGAGGAACAGCAGCTGTGGCAGTGTATGATGCAGATGATTGGATGTCAGCAGGGAGGCGGTATTATTGATTCATTGATTGATTTGCATATTGTGAGTATCCGCAAACCAAAGGACACAGAATCATCATTCTTGCCTGTAGCACAGTTGAACCTGTGAGGGCGCTGCATAGACAGAGTGAGTGCAATAACAGTGTTTTTTAAAGGTTAGGAAAGGTTTATATTAAGGCTGTCAACGTTAACGCTTTAATTTGTTAATTTGGAGATCAGTAACGTGTTACTATTTTGTTTAAAGCAAGTTCATTGAGGCATCAAGTTTGACCCCTACTTCTGCCATAATCTGCCCCGCCCCCGCCCAACGGCACGCTGTTGTCCAGCCGTAACACTTAATTTCAGACTTTCAGCTCAGACCCAGTTAGAGAGCTTTGTTTCTCTCTCTCTCTCTCTCTCTCTCTCTCTCTCTCACACACACACACACACACACACACACACACACACACAAACACATTTATTCACATGCATTCTTTATTCCAGCAGCCTACATTGATTTTATCTACCCTTAAACGTACAAGTATATACTATTATTTTAATTGACACCACTAATATACATATAATTGCATTTTACATTCATTCTTTTATTTACATATTCCCCAGAAAAAATTGCGTCTGAAGAAAAACAAATGTGATTAATCGCAGTTAATCACAGAATTTTGTTGTGATTAATCGGATTACATTTTTTAATAGATTGACACCACTAGTTAATATACATTTTAGGCAGGACTGGTATCTTTTTTATTACTTACAGATGAGCAAATTTAAGCTATTAATTAAAAAATATATAGTTTGAGGTTTAGTGGCTCTTTTTAAAAACTGTAAATAATGTGTGTGTGTGTGTGCAGGTTCCCATAAGCGAAGCCACAGTCTAGGGGAGAAGGAGATTGTGCGCTCCACACCGTCTCCTGCCCCCGAGCAGTTGTTCCGTGACCGTTCCAACACCCTGAGTGAGAAGCCAGCCCTGCCAGTCATCCGCGACAAGTACAAGGACCTCACTGGAGAGGTGGAGGTCAGGAATGTTCTTTCTCTCTTTCTTTCTATCTCTTTCTCCTTCTCTCAGTCCCCCTGAGTGGACAGCTGAGCCTGACCAGCATATAATGATTATGTGAATGGATTTCTAACATTTTTTATTTTTTTTCTGTCTCTCTCTCTCTTTCTGTTTCTGACTCAGGAAAGTGAGCGTTACGCGTATGAATGGCAGAGGTGTTTGGAGAGCGCTCTTCAGGTACTACTACTCCCACGCTCATAACGGGTCTAAACATCATCATCAGCTCTGTAGTGGATTCAGAACTCATAGTTCTGGAAAGAAACAAACTTTCAGCAGTTATTAGTTTTAAAGGCAAAACTCTCTTAATTAATGTTGTGATCAGGATGTGTCATCAGATATTAGGGAGGCCGGCATTTTCTTATTTGAATTGTGAGGTACCTCACAATTATCTGTGTGGATTGTAGCCTTCAAATCAGTCCTTCGCCATTCCCCGAGTCCTATTTCCACACTTCGGGTTGCCAGGTACAGAACACATAGCACACAAACAGTCCACTGCAGCCATTTTCTGCTGAACAGGTAATCACTGAGCTTTAGTAAGGTTGCTAACCATAGCTGGGCAATGTAGTACTACCACAAATATAGTAAAGATGAGCATTATAGACACGGAAACTTGTCATCGCTGTGTGTCAATCTGGCAACCCGTGTCAGTTGAGAGGTGTTTGGAGAGGATTGGGAGGGGCAGACAACTCTGTCTAGTGTTTAGAATTTGGAATCCAGTACCCAATTCACACTTAAACACACTATTTTTTATTGATTAATTCTTTACCTTGTACTGAAAATTGAGTCAACCCAGTATCATTTTAAAGTGAACTCTAAATATATTTTTGTGTGATGTCAATTGATTTAAAAAAGTGAAAAAAATTATGTTCCAGCACGTATATCTGTGCAGTGTGAAGCTGATTTACCACAGAACATTGAAAGTTTAAAGATGAAAGTAAATATGATTCGTCAGCAAAAAAAATAGGAAATCTAAATAATTAGATTAATTGCACTTGATCAAAATGAATTATGTTCACAGCCCTTATTTAAATATGATTAATGCATCCTACAGTTCTATCCTTTGTTCTTGGTCAGATCAATTGTTTTTATATTCTTCCATCTCTCTCTCTCTCTCATTCTGCACTCTGCAGGTGATCACCACAGCCAACAACACCCTTAATGGCATCAGCAGTTCCACTGTGTGTACTGAGGTCATCCAGTCAGCTCAGGGCATGGAGTACCTGCTAGGTGAGACCCACCTCTATTACCTCCCGCTCACACTTTATTCCACTCACAACACTTAACACTCTTCTCATTCATCACTCTGTAGGTAGAAGTATAGATACTAGTGTTTAAAATACTTCTGTTGGAGTTTAAGTATCAACTCAAGCTTTTGACTTTTAAAGTACATTTTAAAAGTAGTGGTTTTGAAACTACTTAAAGTATAAAAGTAAAAATAAAGCTTATTTGGACATTTGTCTGGAGTTCTCTTGAGTCTCTGCACGGATCATCTTCATACTAGACTACATACGTCTGCTATGTTCTTGCTGGAGTGGGAATGGGGGGGCCTGACGTGTGCAGGTAAGATGGATCATATGAACCAATAGGGTGTCGGAATGGTATATGTTTATACTTCTCATCCAACCACAATCAGATTCACTTTATCTGGATGGAGAGATTTATCTGGATAGGGGTTTTATTGAACGACGAGAAGCTGGACTGAAAATAAGCTGAAATTAAATAGGATTAATGAGGCTAAATGTTACATTTAAAAGTTCAGATAATTGTTTTAAAAATGTAATAATACATAATTACGACAGTAAATAATAGATATACAGCATTTCTACTTAAGTAAGGTAATAAAGTATTTGTACTTCAATACTTCACACGTCTGCCATCCATACCTGTACCTGCAGCTCAGTTACTTCTATTTTGACCATTTCAAATTTTCTGAAAATAAATGCTCTAAATTCAAATGTTTTTATTTTTAATTTGGGAGAAAAGTTGTCATTAGTTTGTAGAATAAAATAACAAGGATTTTTCTTGAGCTGTATGTCACTCATTATATAAGTGACATAAAAGTATTTTAAATTATGATAATATGTATATGTGTATAATGTAATAAAGAGCTGTTATTTTGACTGACCTACCATCTACTCTCCTTCTGCACTATTAAATGAGAGAGAAATTTAATTAAAGTCAATATGACCCATACTTTTATTTTCATCCCTCCTTATTTTCATTCACTTTCATTAATTTTCAGCCACAACGAATCCCAGCCTCTCTTTTGTCTGACAGCCTCTGAACAGGCCCTCAAAACTTTCATCCACATATATACTGATTTACACTTATTTGTTTATCTTTTTTTTTTTTTCTTGTTCCTCCCATTCATTTTTGCACTCTGCTCTAATCCACCACCATACTGCATTTTTGCATCCCTTTTGTTCTTTCTTGCTTTAGCTGCTTGTGTCCTTCAGTAAATGATCTTGTTATGATCTTGGTCATCACATAGCTCTCGTTTAGCTCTTGTTAAACACGTATTTTTAGCACGTTAGACCAGCAGTGAGTGGAAACATCTACATCTTAGATGTAGATCCTGGATCACCGGTGTCTCTGGCAGTGGTGTTCCCGAGAGGAAGATAATAGACTGCTCTGATTCCTTCGATCAAATGAGCTCCAAGCAACAAATTGCTCTGCTCTTCTTTCATTTCTCAACATGTCTTGGAGAAACAACAGCTTTCTTCTTTCTCATTTTTCATCCCATTTTCATCCTCTGGTGTTTGCTCCAGTGGAAAGCCTGCAGTGTAGATTCATCATTTCAGAGATCTTCTGAGACTCATCTTAGCACATCTCTTCTCTTGTATTTATATTTACCTTTACAGCAGCTGTAGAGAGTACATGTGTATGTGTCTATGTACTACTGACTCAAACTAAAATAATTCAAAATTAAATAATTTTAAAAACTATGAATATACTATGTATATTTTTAATAAACATGTTTTAAGAATAGTTTGGGTAGGATGAGTGGGTTAAAGTTCAGGTTATGTTAAGTTCAGTGTCTGAATTTACTTAGATTTAATGTTTGATTAGTAGAGTAAATACTTACTGTTAGCTGTTAACAGTTTACCTAGTAATTGAGATCGAGAAGCACTGCAACATCAGCAGTTTAATAAAATGTCATGGCTTATTCCATGTAATCTTTTCACATTCAAAATATATTGAACATATGCTTGAACAAAAACAAATAATGAGCATGATTGTTTGTGGCACTTAATTAAGAACAGTGCTTAAGAACAATGCTTAAACTATAAATATTTCCCTAAGCATACTGCTGAAAGCATTTCAGTGTTTGAGTTTTTTTTTAAGAAATACCAACATTAGATTGGCAAAATTAAATTTTTATTAAATTCAATTTATATTATAAGTGTCTATCACTTTAAAATGAACTAAAATTATAATAATTTAAATAATAATTTTAATCAATTTAAAATTCTGGTATCGTATACTCAGTTGGTACCTTTTTGGTATAAAATTGCGAAACCAAGCCGTAACTGTGATTCTGCAATATATATAGACTCAGTATATTGCAAGATAATTTAGTACGATACTTCATGGCAAAAAATATAGATAATTTATGCCATGCATATGATACGATCTTAACAATGCTATAAATCACAATATCTTTATACTGTCCCATCCGTAATAATAATATTAATGTTAAGTAATTGCGTTTGTGTGTATATTAGGTGTGGTGGAGGTGTACCGAGTAGCCAGGCGAGTGGAGCTGGGGATCAAGGCCACGGCCGTTTGCTCAGAGAAGCTGCAGGAGCTGCTGAAGGACATCAGCCGTGTGTGGAACAACCTGATGGGCTTCATGTCTCTGGCCAACCTGTCGGTGAGTACTCCCACCTCTCTGCTGCCTCTTAAAGTGTGTTTTCCATCAGGTGCAGCAGTTTGTTTATTGTTTCTGCGGGGTTTCTAGCCTCTTCTAATATGCTTGTGTCTGTGTTTGGTGCTCCAGAGAAGGGCTGCAGAAGGTAGATTGCTGGTCAGGGCTGGACAGTGCTGTGTGGAGAGGTGTTGGGGAGGTGTTGAGAGGAATAAGGAGCGATGGTTTTGTACCCTGTCTGCTTCTGCTCCTCACCCCTGGGAGAATATTGCTTTCCAAAAGCCAGCTGATAATATTCGAGGGGTGTGTGTGTGTCTGTGGATATGTGTATATGTGTGCTTGTTTTCATGAGCTCTCTGGGTGAGAGAGAGGGCAAGAGTGAGAAAGAGTATTACAGCAGTTTTCCATGTAGGACTGGGCGATAGTTCCACATGTTTATTGTGTGATGAATGTTTCAGTTAAAGTGGTATGATTTGTCCACTATCTTAATATACATTGTATACTTAAAAAGTTTGTAGACACAGACATCATTCATTCTGTGCTATAAACTATTTATTGCATGGATTGAATGATGCACTCTGAAGAGGGGAATCCAGTTAGTGGTGTTAAGTCTTTATTCTTCTTCCTCCACGACACAAGTTAGTCTTACACATTCAACAAATACAAAAGTAAAAAAAGTTTCTTGATGTTAATGTTTTTTCATAAAAAAAAAATTATGAGAAGTTCAAACTTTTTTAACTGCTTCTGTATTTTCACAAAAATGACCAATTTTTTTTTTTTTAATCAGATCATACACAGATTACATGCATGGTAAAATATTACAATATGGAGATTATTTTAAAGCTTACAGAAGTGTGAAACACTTTTTTATTTTATTTGTGATATTTACAATATTTCGCGTAGCCTATAACGTGAATGTATTCTTTTCCATCTGAGCAATTAGTCTGATAATATTTTTTTTAATGGCGGGAAGGAAGAAAAACAAAAAACATCTGGTGCCACAAGTGCTCAGGAACATAATGAGGGTGAGCGTGGTAAAGGTGGCGCTTTTCTATTCTTAACCTTTTCTAGTCGGAGCTTCTGGTTGGTGCAGGTGTATTGATCAGCAGGGGCTGATGATGGCATCAGCTGCAGTGGAGCTGATGAGCAGCTTTAGTTTCTGAGGCAGCTGGGGCTTTGTGTGGAGGTGAATAGCACGGTAAAGGTTTCTTATTGTTCTCTAATAAAGCACATTCATTCATGCGTACATGCGCTTGTGTGTCTCTCTCTCTTTTCCAGCCTGATGAAAGCTCCCTGGACTTCTCCTCCTGTATCCTGAGGCACGGCATTAAGAATGCGAAGGAGCTGGCCTGTGGAGTGTGTCTGCTGAATGTGGACTCACGCAGCAAGGTCTGCCACCTCCCACACACATACATACATACATGCATACATACATATATACATACATATACATACATACATACATGCATGCATACATAGATACATACATACATACATACATATATACATACATACATACATACATACATATGTATATATATTAGAGATGGACCGATCAGTGATTTTGGGGCCGATTTTAATCGCACAACATGTTTTGGCTCAGTCGGCCAATTGCCAATAGGGCTGCAACGATTAGCTGATATAATCGACAATGTTGATTATTTAAATTTGTCGACTTCAAATATAATTTTCGACTAATCGTTAATTTGTAATGTCTCCAAATCCAAAGTGCCCAAACACAACAGATTACATATTTAATCACTAAATATCAAACATCTAGACATTTAAATGCCTTTGAAATCTCATGTTCAGCTTTTTCTATCGTTTTTAGAGATGGAGGAGATGGCAGAAATAATCGTTGACTAATTGATAAATCGAGAAAATAATCAACAGATTAGTCGACTACCAAAATAATCATTGGTTGCAGCCCTAATCGCCACATTAATGTCACACAGATGCTAGGCAAAATTTTGTTTACTTAGATGCCAATCCCGCAGGAACAGATATCCCAAAAAGCAGCCTCACTGCCTGTTCTAAATCTGCTTAAAATAGCTTTTATTTACTTTTAAATATATATAACTAACTTATTCCATTGCCCTCCAGAAGTATTGAAACAATAAGGCCGATCCTTTTTTTGCTGTAAACTGAAAACATTTGGGTTTTATATTAAAAGATGAATAAGACAAAAATTCACAGACAGTGTTTCTACTGAGTTCACTTTACATCAATGTAGATTAATGAAAGCTTAAGCCATGACACTACCTCCACTGTGTTTCGCAGATGAGCTGGTATGTTTGGAATCATGAGCAGATCCTTTCTTTTTTTTCAACTTAAGCCTTTTCATCACATTGGTAAATGTTAATCTTTGTCTAATCAGTTCTAAATCATTTCAGAGGCTTTAGTCTCTGTACTTAACGGAAAAGTCCAGCCTGGTCTTCATATTCCTATTGCTAATTAGTGTTTTTCATCTTCTGGTGAGGCTTCTATACTTTTGTTTACAAAGTCTTCTGCGAACAGTAGATTGTGATATCTTTACTCCTGTCCTCTGGAGGTTATTGCTGATGTCTTTAACAGTTGTTTTAGTTATCAACTGCTGTGGTTTTCTTTTGACTACATGTTCGATATCTGTTGCTTAGTACACCAGTGACGACTTTCTTCTTCAGGACGTTGCAAGCGGATGTACTGGTAAAACCCAAATCTGAAACTGATTGTAGACATTCAGCACTATTTATTGTTTGAATAATCAATGCATCAGGACACACCTGGGCAATAAAACACACCTGACAGTTACATGTTCCAATACTTTTGCTTATAAGAAAAAAAGTGTGTTCAGACAGGAGGAGCAATCTTCTGAACTTTGTTTCAGATCCAGATGTAAATACCTGAAAAAAAAAATGAAATGTTGGTCTTTTGTTTAATATTCATCTTTTAATGTCAAAACCAAATGTTTTCAGTCTACAGCAGAAATAAAGGGATTGATCTCACTGTTCCAATACTTTTGGACAGGGCTGTAAATTAATAATAATAATAATAATAATAATAATAGAAATGTAGCACTCTGGCTATCTGGGCAAAAAAAATCCAGCTCAGCTCTACCCAAACCAAGCCAGTGTACTTTCTGTCCAACCCTGACTCGGGCCACCTTATAAACTTTCATTGTGAGCCCAAGCCATTTTAAGCCCGGTGTTGCACCAAATTCTGTGACTGCTGAGTTGTATGACCATAGATTGGCGATATTGGCGCATATTTTGGCCCTAAAATCCTCTAATACCGATACATAGCCGATTGATCTTCTCATCTCTAATATATATATATATACTGTATCTGTGATATAGTCATAACACAACACACCACATACAATATTCATATATTCTTGTATTGATCCCTTCACCATGTTGTGTATACCTGCAAGCAAAACAGCAAGAGTAGCAGAGTGCACAAAGCTCCCTCAGACCCGCATATGCACTCCACTCACATCAAACGCTGCATGACTTACTGACCTGTTCTCTGGCTTTGGCCGTTTTGCAGAAGAAAGAAGATGGCACTTTGGGACGTCTGTTTAAAAGAGTAGGACGCATCAATCTCTGGCTCTAAAACCCCAAACCCGAGCTTTTTCACTTAACTCTGGGACAGGGAGGCTGACGCTGTGGTGCCAAAATGACCCGCTGTCCCCTGCCTGCAACTACAGTGGGGAAAAATATGTATTTGATACGTTTTTGCAAGTTTTCCCATGAAAACGTGAAAAATGGAGAGGTCTGTCATTTTTAGTTTCACATCAACTTTGAGATGCATCATACATTGTATGATTTTTAAATAATTAATTTGCATTTATTTAATAAAAAATAAGTATTTTATACAATAGAAAAACAGACCTTTGTTTGCAATTACAAAGGTCAGGCGTTTACTGTAGTTCTTACAGGGAGTTTGGCCCACTCCTCCACACAGATCTTCTCCAGACCTTATAGGTTTCGAGGCTGTCACTGTGCAACATTACGTTTCACCTCCACAGATTTTTTTATTGGGTTCAGGTCTTGAGAGTGGCTAGGCCACTCCAGGACCTTAGAATGCTTCTTATAGAGCCACTCCTTAGTTGCACTGGCTGTGTGTTTCGGGTCATTGTCATGATGGAAGACCCAGCCACGACCCATCATCAATGCTCTAACTGAGGGAAGGAGGTTGTTGGACAAAATATTACTAAACATGACCCCATCCATCCTCCGTTCAATACAGTGCAGTCGTTCTGTCCTCTTTGCAGCAAAGCGCCCGTAAAGTATGATGTTTCCACCCCCATGCTTCACAGTTGGGGCAGTGTTCATGAGGTTGTACTGATCCTTGTTCTTCCACCAAACACGGCGAATGAAGTTGGTCCAAAAAGCTCTATTTTGGTCTCATCCGACCACATGACCTTCTCCCATGCCTTTGAATCAGGTCACTCCAGTGGTATTGAGTGCAGAAAAGGAGGAATAGCTTCTTAAAGGAAAGCAAAAAGTCTGTGAGAGCCAGAATGATTGCTGGTTGTTGGTGATTTTTTTTTTTTTTTCGATTCTGTATCTCACAGTTGAAGTGAACCTACGCTAAAAACTGTAGACCTCTCTAGTTTTACCTATGTAGGCGCAAAAACTAGCAACATTTTATCACATACTTATTTTCCCCACTGTATATACTCCCCCTGTCTGTTGCATTTAAGCGATGTGAAGCATGACTAGCCATGCTGACATTCATTCGAACAGGCAGCTCAAGGCTGCCAGGCAGTGGTCCACTCTCATGACTGGACAGGGGATGGGCCGACGCACTGCCTCGTCATGTTGGCACCTCAGGTCAGCGGGGGAGGACTTTTCAGAAAGGTTTGTGGCAAATTTGGTGTTTGAAGCTGATTCAGAGGCCTGGTTTAAAGCCAAACAACAACAGAACATTTGGTCAGTCACATCATCAAGCTATGTTTTAGGTATCCAAAGTTGCTACCAGCTAATAAAGGGCTTTTACAAAAAGTCTCTGTGACTTTTTCTATTAATTCTAATAGATCATCACACTGTCTAATAGATTTTTGGCAATTGATATTTAATAGGAACGATTATTAATAAATACGATTGGGAGTGTAAAATGGCTACAGATGTCCAATTTCCAAACACAGCGGTGACATATCTTACTCTGTAGCTGATCAGTGAATGTATAAGTTTCAATGTCCAAAAAATATTCTTGAGGTGCTAATTAACCTACCTGTGGTTAGCAACCTTACTGAAGCTTAGTGATTACCTGTTTAGCCATTTCCATGGCTGCTACACACTGTTTGGTGCTGTTGTCAATGCCTGGCAACCTGGGGTGTGGAGATGGGACTGGGGAAATGATGGTGGGCAGGTTAAGAGGCAACATCCCACAAAGATTATACACCCTGCATACACTCTTCAGAATTTCTAAAAGTTCACAGCTGCCAGTTTGCCACAAACCTGTAGAGCAAAAAATCTTTCATATTTCTCTTTCATTCTTCTTCTCCTCCCTTCCTTCCTTCCTTAGTACTTTCCTCTAATAGCTCTAACACCACCCAGCCAGTGTCTGCTAATGTGGGAGTCACGTTATTCATAGGGCGTTATGCCATAATATGCCAGGTTCATGCTACACGATTTCTGTTTTTTAGTTGCGGACAGTTTTGATTACAGACAAAAAAAAGAAAAAGGAAAATCTTGGATCTCAGTGTTTGCTTAGTTGTGTGGTGTGAACTATTGAAAGACTCTCACCAAGCCGTCATCAAGCGATCAGTGACCAGTCTCAGATGCTCAAATATGGCAAATTTATAGAGATTTAATATCTAACCCAGTCGACCACTGTTTCCCTGATATATCATCAAATTACTATATAAATCCTCTATAAATGAGAGTAAATGGAGCTAAAAAGCTAAAAACTTAAGTATTTCCTTCATTTAAGAAAGTAGAATGAAGTCACTGCATTACTGCTACTGTGAGCTGATTGGTTGGTGATCTGAAGCTAGTACGCTAAGAGCAAGAGTGCTTAGTCTAAAAGGCTTATAACTGAAGTTATAAAATTAAACATTTGATATAGTTCTGTGTTGAGGACGTATACGTATTTTAATATAAAATTGATCAGATATTTATGAACTCTGATTTTGCACAATTGCAAATTATATGAAACCATTCATTTGGGACTCACTTTAAGTGGGTATTCTCCTCTTTAGAGATTCTCTGGTGTAGCATCGCTAGTTCTTGTATGCGTTTAGTTCTGGCGTCTTCTCCTGATAAACTTTTTTCTGGAGAGCAGCCAGGTGAGTCTCAGAATTCCCACTGTAAAAGGCTGTGTCATTTAGTGTAATCAGTCATTTAGTAAGAAAGTCTCAACAACTGAAGGACCCGTAATTACAGCACAACTCAAAGTGGTGTAGTGTGAACCTGGCATTAGATATTAGTTTTTTAGACTGCAGGTTAGACTTCATCGGACGGATGAAGGAGGTGTAGAAACGTTCAGAGCTGTAGTGGTGGAAGAGCAGATGCACCTTAATCATCCGTCACCCATCCGCAAAACACAGGTGCTAAGCGAGCAGCTGAACGCATCCAACCAGCTGCTGATTGATAGAGTTGTTTCAGGCTGCTCCCGACACCTGATTAATGATTCCACCGTTTTTAATTACATATTTGGGAACAGGACTGGCAGCGATTCAGAGGATAATGAAATCAAAGCTGTTTGAAACACGCTTCTTTTCAAAAGAGGGTGCGACAGCGTGGGGTCAGCAGTTCGGGATCAGTGGTGTTTTGTTGTATTAGAGGAGCGGAGGGCATGGCTGGGGGCCAACGGAGCTGCGGAAGGGCTCATTTATGCTCAGGTTAAATACAATATGGAAAAGAACGCAGCCTTCTGTGACCATTTCATCCATATTAGTGGCTGTTCTATGAAAACTTCATAAAGACAAATATTGGAAATCGTGTCGGTAGAGTATACAGCAGCTGATGGCAAGCTGCATAACTGGGATTTGAACCAGCAATCTCCCAATCATAGCTTTGATAGAACATTTTTTTAAACATTCAAAGCAGTTTACATCCTTGCTGCCTCTTTGGTAACTTTTATAGTAAGTACATCATCACAACCTCCTCCACGGTTGCCATGTTTGTTATTTTTCTCAGAAACCTGATTCTAAGCTAGGGATGCACCGAATAATTGGCAGCCAAAAATATTTGTCTAAAAACAAATTGGCAAAAAAAAAGCATTTTTCATGTTTATCAGAATAAGTAATAAAAAAAGCTGAGGCTAGTCTGTTTGAGATTGTGAGATTGTGATTCAGTGTTTCTTGTAAACTTAGCCAACAGTGAGGTATGGAGCTGACAGGGCAAGCCAAGAAACGGCAGGTTTATGTTAATTTTTACTTTTGCACTTATTAAATGGAGATGAAAAAAGGGCAAATTTAAATGAAAACCTGCAAAAAAAACATTGAATTCATGCCAAATTACAGGACACATTGAAGTATGTGGGCATTTGCTGTTGAAACAGACATTCATTTTGTATTTAAAGAGAGTATAAATGAGCCTTTCAGGTACCTTTATGTGGGGTTGCTGGAAAAGGGGCTGACCACAGTTGGGTAGCTGCTGGATAAGGAGAGGGTCTACAACATCATCATCACCCTGCTGCATCTGCCTTTTAGGATGTGTCTTCAGGAATGGGCAACATAAATGGGCATAAATATAATTGAGTTTTTTTTTTTCACGTATAGAAGTGTAAGCAGTTGACAATGAAAATGTTTGTATAATTTAATATATGCTAATTTATCTCTAACCAAAATGTTTTTTATTTCTTTGGAATCAAAAATGGTTCTTCAATTTATGTACCTTATAAGGTGTCAGGTGACTTGTTGCAGGTCTGTTTGATAGTAGATAGCAGTTAGACACAGTTATATGCACTTTACAGTGTGCAGTGATGTAGCCCAGAGTGTTTTCAAATTGGGTTATTTGACATAGTGAGTGCAATTATTTGCACTAAAAATTCAGTTTGTAACCAGATTAATAAAGATTTAAATAATCTATATCTTCATGCTGATGTTGTGGTTCAGTGTGTTAAAAAATTGAAGTTAAGGGTTTTACCTGATGCTTCTGACACATTTAAATTTATTATCATTATATATATATATATTTTTTTAGAGTTTATTATACATTATTACTTGACTCATGGCTTGTTGGTGGTGTTTAAGGACAGTTGCTCGTTCCTGTGAGATTTGAGGGCTTTGGGCACAGTGGGATTAACCCCTTTTGTCTTTATGGTGCTGTACTTTTACTCGCAGTCTCTGTACTGTAGTTTCTAGCTGCCTTTAGTGCAGAAAACCCTGACCGTTTTTATGCTGTTTCCAGGCACTGACAAAAAACTCTGGCATGAAGTTAATGGTAAATATTTTGCTTTATTTTTTCTTTCTGATATTCTAGATTATCTACTTAGCCTTAGCATCTTCACTAGCCTTCCGAACCCTGTATTAACGCTTGTGGTCTTTCCAGCTGTGCAAATGTGGGACACTTTGAGCTCACAATCAGATGGTAATTAACCTTTGAGCAAAGTGAACAGAGGTCACTGCCGTTTGAGTGACCTTTTTGGCCACCTGCTCTAACCCTCAGCGGCCTGGGCAGAGGGAGATAGCGATACAGCGATAGCCGCCACGGGATTAGCCTTTTCATCCAGCGCCACTATAGAAATGTCTGTGCTAACAGCTTGTGCGCTACTGCAGAGTACAGTGACAGTGAATAGAGAACGAGAGAATGATGAAATGAGGGGAAAAGATTGGAACATTGGATTAATAGAGTTCCTCATAGTCGTTGGTAAAGAAGTCTTTGAGCAGACCAGTGGACATTTTATCTGCTTATTTGATAATATTTTGAAGCACATAAAGCAACCTGTATGGCTCCCAATATATATACATATATATATATATATACATATATATATACAGTCATATGAAAACGTTTGGGCACCCCTATTAGTCTTAATCATTTTTAGTTCTAAATATTTGGGTGTTTGCAACAGCCATTTCAGTTTGATATATCTAATAACTGATGGACACAGTAATATTTCAGGATTTAAATGAGGTTTGTGCAATTGCACACAGAAAATGTGCAATATGCATTAAACCAAAATTTGACCGTTGCAAAAGTATGGGCAACTACTTTTTACTGACTCATTGAAGCACAAAATTAGTTTGGTAACCTCTTTGAGCTTTGAACTTCATAGACAGGTGTATCCAATCATGAGAAAAGGTATTTAAGGTGGCCAATTACAAGTTGTTCTCCTATTTGAATCTCCTCTGAAGAGTGGCATCATGGGCTCATCAAAACAACTCTCAAATGATCTAAAAACAAAGATTGTTCAGCATAGTTGTTCAGGGGAAGGATACAAAAAGTTGTCTCAGAGATTTAACCTGTCAGTTTCCACTGTGAGGTTCATAGTAAGGAAATGGAAGACCACAGGGACAGTTCTTGTTAAGCCCAGAAGTGGCAGGCCAAGAAAAATATCAGAAAGGCAGAGAAGAAGAATGGTGAGAACAGTCAAGGACAATCCACAGACCACCTCCAGAGAACTGCAGCATCATCTTGCTGCAGATGGTGTCACTGTGCATCGGTCAACAATACAGCGCACTTTGCACAAGGAGGAGCTGTATGGGAGAGTGATGCGAAAGAAGCCATTTCTGCAAGCACGCCACAAACAGAGTCGCCTGAGGTGTGCCTGAAATGGTTAAACAGAATCAGAAGGCACATATAGGTCACATATTAATAGATAGAAAAAAGCCTAAAAAACATTGGATTTGGGCAATTATACCTGCTGTGAACACAGCCCAACACAGACTTTTGAGAGTAGTGTTCTGTTGTGATACTGTTGGTGTGCTGAACAGTACAGCAGTGGGGTTGTTGGGAAAATGCTAAATGAAACGTTTGGTAATTCAGTCTCTCGCTGTGTGGGAGGGCATGATTCACCACACATGACTCATTGCTCTCCGGCTTCGGCACAGATATTTTATCAGGGATGCAAAACCCTTGATCTACGATACATATGCACACACTCGCGCGCACATTATCATCTTTTTTTAAGCAGCAAAGTGCTGCAGCTGGGTCTTTCAAAGGGAGCCCTGAGAATCTGCGTATTGAACGAACTTCATAAGCTCCTCGATTTCCCACGTCCAGATATAGACACCATGGGTGGATAGCGCCCAAGTCGTCTATATATCCTGCAAACTGTGTCAGGAGGACAGAGCACTGAGCCTCATTAACCTCGTATAATATGTGACTTTCTAACCTGAAGAGAGAAGTTTCGGAAACGAACCACAGTGTTGTATAATTTATAACAGCTCAGTTAAGTATTAGCCTAGATTTAAAACGAATTCAGGCTCAGAGTGGATTAAAATGTTGCCAATATCTGAGGATCTCCGGTTTGAAATCCCAAGTCATGCTGCTTGCCATCAGCAGCCGGAGTCTGAGATAGCATAGTTGGCTTGTTAGCTTTTAGATCAAGAGATTTTAATTTTTTTGCTCCTTTGACACTCTTAAATGTAGCTATAAAGTAATGGATTGATGAATTAATTACAAGCAAAAACATCTTTGAAACGTTGAGACATAAATGGCAAGGCGTGTTGTGTTTCTCGGCTGCTACTTTGTCGAAGGCTGTTCCAAAATAAAGGTTCCTGAGAAATGCAGCCCACATTCAGAAATGTAGCAAAAAAAACCCTCTGGATCAGCATTTGTTTTAAATGTTATTTTTTTATTAATTTGTAGTTTATTTTAAGAAATTATTAAAGTATACAGATTTAGTGCTTCAGTGTGGCGTCACCACAAAACCTCTGTAGGCTGTTCCATAAACGTGTCCAAAAGGCTAATAGATGCTACTATTTGCAGCAGATTCTTTAGAACTTTTCATTTGAGAAATTGTGTCTCCATGAACCATAGGTGCTCTTGTCAGGTCACTAGCTATTAGTGTATTGGGTTTAGTTTGGTGCTTCATTTAGACTTGCTAGCACCACCTCGCCGTGGTGAGTAGATATAGACGATCTACTAGGAGATAGCCTTCAAAAAATCTTTTTTTTTCT
Organism: Astyanax mexicanus; assembly: GCF_023375975.1. Classification (NCBI taxonomy): domain Eukaryota; kingdom Metazoa; phylum Chordata; class Actinopteri; order Characiformes; family Acestrorhamphidae; genus Astyanax; species Astyanax mexicanus. The sequence goes on along the minus strand of NC_064425.1, from coordinate 13,159,369 downwards.
CGTTCACAAATTACAGCTTCTTTTGTAAGTTCACAAATGGAAGATTATGTAAGAGTAATTCAACATATCAATATTGCTGCATGGAAGCTAAGGCTAACTACACACTGAATTAAGGCCAATAGACCGAAGTCTCTTAAAAAAAAAACCACACATACACACACACACAAAAAACAGCCCAATTCGCCAGTGTAGTCAAGTTATATTAGCAAATTCAGATTGAGTAGCAGTTCTTTACATTTCTTTACAACAGAACACTACACTTAAAAGTCTGTGTTGGGCTACGTTCACACAGCGGGTATAATTGCTCAAATCCATTGTTTTTTAGGCTTTTTTTGTGTATTAATATGTGACCTACATGTGCCTTCTGATTCTGTTTAACCATTTCAAGCACACCTCAGGCAACTCTGTTTGTGGCATGCTTACCAAACTTACTGGTCTGTATTTTGTTTTCCTTTTTGCAGTTTTACAAGAAAAAATACATGATTTCCTACATTTATCCTGCTAAATACAACACTGTCTGTTCCTTGGAGAATGCAAGACTAGAAGATAGCTCAAGCTAGGTTGCTAAAGCATTAGCTTCTAGCTCTGACAAAGTTAAAGTTAATCTCCCTCGCTCTCTTTTCTTTTCTCTCCCCTCTGCTGGCTCTGACGTGACGGCCAGGCTTTCAACTCCGAGACCGATAACTTCAAGCTGACGTACGGCGGTCACCAGTACCACGCCAGCTGCGCCAATTTCTGGATTAATTGTGTGGAGCCCAAGCCCCCAGGCCTCATCCTACCTGATCTGCTGTGAGCTCCATCTTTCTCCAATGGCTGCTGCTGCTGCTGAAACTGCTGGAAGGACTTGGACTTGGGTTTTCTCTCATGTTTATTTATTGCCGTCTTTTCCCCTCCTTGCAGCCAACCAGTGGCTGGTTCTCTGGAGTCTTGAAATTGGCCTGTGAAGCTCTCAACGTTTGTGAAGATTGAAAAGATAGAAAAACTACTGGTGTAATTTATTGAAATATGGGTGTATTGAGTAAAATGTCCTTTACCGTCTTTTCTCTCTGTGTTTGACCTTGAGAGGGAGAGAAGGAAAAGACTGGAATGAACTGGCATTTACGTCTGTGTGAAGTCTCGTGTGTAGAAGACGGTTCGGTAGGTCTAACAACAATCCATACAATAGAAGAGAAAGATATCATCGCTGTCAGTCAAAAACCTTTTACTTCCAATTTTGGGGCTATAATGTTTTTGCATGATGGCAGCTATATCTGTCAGATATTAATACTTCTACCTCTAATAGGTAATGTACAATTTGGATTAACTTGCACAAACATATGAAACTAACATGGCATACACTCTTACATTTGTATTAAAACACTTGTTTTATAGTCATGCAGTCATGTGACTATTAAATGACGATGTATACAGTAGGTGAAGGATAATTTTAGATATGTTATGTACAGGTTCAATGCAGTGTTCTCTTCTTCTATCTCTTTTCTTTGTTTTAGCAGGGCTGTACTATCCATCATTCTGCTGGAACTCGATCTACAATCTCATGAATTCATGAGTTCTGAAATGGTTGGGTTCTGAATTGGCTGGGTTTTAAATGGTTGGGTTCTGAATTGGTTGGGGTTTGAAACGGTGGGTCTTTGGCTGCCTGTAATTAAATAATATTTTCTGTGTGAGTCTGTCTGAGTGTTGATGAAGTGTCTCCTTCTGGGGAAACTTTTTTAAAAAGGTCATATTTTCCCTGTTGATTTGTGTAACAGCGCTACTGAATGTCTTTTCTTTATTGTGAAGTGTTGATCAGCATTGACTGTGTACTTGAAATGCCCCGGAGGATCGCTTAAAATCCAATCGTTCTTTCTTCTGCTTGAAAGTCTCAATTTTGGTCTCAATCTTAATCAGCTTGTCATGATCAATTCATTTACAGAGGCACTATAAGTGTTGATATAAACATTGATGTTCTGCATCCATTAAAATGCTGTGTGTCCGACACTGTTCCGTTTTGCCTTTTTCTTCGTTTCTTCTTTTTGAGTGAAATAGCATCTAAAATGCATTTTATACACAATCCGTTGATAATATTATGCCTTTTACCTTGTTTTAGTGACTCACTGTCTTTTTTTTTAGATTTTCTTCACCCTGTTCCTTAATTTCAGTGGTCAGGACCCCACAGGAGAGAAAACCACCACAGAGCAGCTTCTGATTATTTGGGTGGTGACTCATTCTCAGTCTTTATTCTCAGCACTGCAGTTACATTGATTGGCGTAGTGATGGTGTATGAAGTGTTAGTGTGTGTTACAGTGAGTGGATCAGATACAGCAGTGTTGCTGGAGTTTTTAAACACTGTGTTTAATCACTCACTGTCTTTCACTGTCTGTTCACTAAACGTGGTTTAGGTCTGGCAGACTAAATCCAGTTTTACTGTATTATAATATATCAGTGTAGAGCTAGACAAAAAAGAGGGAGTGTGAGGGAGAGAGAGACAGAGAGAGAGAAAGATAGAAAGAGACAGTCAGCGAGTGAGACGGAAACAGTGCAAGAGAGACAGTCAAAGAGAGAGATAGAGAAATTCAGTCTGAGAGAGAGACAGTCAAAAAGACAAAGAAAGAGAGAGTCAGCGAGTGGGAGAGAGACAGAAACAGTGCAAGAGAGACAGAGTCAAAGAGACAGAAAGAGAAATTCAGTTAAAGAGAAATTCAGTGAGAGAGAGAGAGACAGAAAGAGACATTCAGTTAAAGAGAAATTCAGTGAGAGAGAGAGTAAAAGAGAAAGAAAGAGAAATTCAGTTAAAGAGAAATTCAGTTAAAGAGAAATTCAGTGAGAGACAGAGACAGAAAGAGAAATTCAGTTAAAGAGAAATTCAGTGAGAGACAGAGACAGAAAGAGAAATTCAGTTAAAGAGAAATTCAGTGAGAGACAGAGACAGAAAGAGAAATTCAGTTAAAGAGAAATTCAGTGAGAGAGAGAGTAAAAGAGACAAAGAGAAATTCAGTGAGAGAGAGAGACAGAGTCAAAGAGACAGAAAGAGAAATTCAGTTAAAGAGAAATTCAGTGAGAGAGAGTCAAAGAGACCGAAAGGGTAAGTCAGCAAGTGGAAGAGAGACAGAAAGAGGCAGAAATAGTCAGTGAGTGATGGATGGAAGTGTGAATAAATCTTTTGAAGTAGAGTCAGACTTTAGAGCACTTCAACATGTTTACCTCGCTCTCTGTGTGTGGCATGTTTATGTATGTTTTATGCAAAGTATCGAAGATAAGCAACACATTTTGTACATGTCTCTGCAGAACCAAGACATTTTGTTTGGTACCATTTTGGTATTGAATTTCAAAACCCAGCCCATACCACCACCATGCCAATCAGTGTCACTGCAGTGCTGAGAATAATGACCCACCACTTGCTGCTCTGTGATGGTCTATCCTGTGGGGTCCTGAGTAATAAAGAACAGGGTGAAAGAATGAGGATAATAATAAAGCCTGCAGCGAAACAGATACAGAGCTACAGTGACGGGACTGTGTATTATACAGCACAGGCCTACCTCCTAAATAACCTGACCTTTTCCCATAATGCAGCAACAGTGAAGGAATAATTTGATCCCGAGCCAGAGATGGAAACATGATGGTACATTCAGATTACAGCTCCTGTTGATCTATTCATGTTTTGCTTGGCTGCTCATTCTCATTCCTCTGCAGTATCTGAAGCACATGCATGTCTGCACCTTCCCTGGCACTGACTCAGCATTAGAATTCAGCACTACCAGCAACACACTGCCTTGGTGACCGTAACCAAGGCTACTGTAGCTTTCCTTCTCAGTGAACGTGATTACAAGAAGTGCAGTCCTCGCCTGCGGTCCTGCAGTTCTGGGGAGCAACAGGTGTTCAAATGTTTGCTTTTCATCTCCTCGGGCCGCTTTTCTTCAATGGTGAAGAGAAAATAAGGAAAATCAGAAAAGTAGAAAATGTCTGAATTGCAAAAAAAAAAACAAATATGTAGTTGCAAACAAAGAAAGTATCTTTATTTCATGTGCAGATTTTTTTTTTGTGTTTCGTGCTTTTTGTAATAATTTCACTCCTTTGCGTTTGCGCACCGATTTTGATCTTTTTGACGTGGGGGTAAGGAGACAAATTGAAAAATAAAACTATCAAAGTTTTTTTATGAGTTGAAACGCAAATAATTTGAGGTTTCTGTTTTAACTAGCATTTCTTTTCAGGATGATTCTTTTGCAAAGCCACTTTTTCTTTGCTTTTTGCACTTTGCATTCCTTATTTCATTTTGCGAAACATGAACTACTTTGCGTTCCTCTGTTTTGTTTGAGTGTCGGTTTTGATCTATTTTTGACATGGGGGTATGAAGTCAAATTAGGGTCTTAAATGATGAAGATTAAGTAAAACAATCAGGGAAAAAAAGTCTGAGTTGCAAAAATATCTAATAATATAGTTGTAAAAAAGAAAAGAAGAGAATATGAAGTATCTTTATATTTTTAGGATGAATCTTTTGCAAAGGCACTTTTTCTTTGCATGGCTTATTTCTTTGTGATACTTGGGCTTCTTTGCATTCCTCAGTTTTGTTTGTATGTTGGTTTTGATCTGTTTTTGAAGTCGGTGATAAGATCAAAACACACCTAAACAGACCTAACAGAGGAAGACAATTGAGTGAATGTATTGCAAAAAAAAATGTGAATGTAAAAAGAAATATCATGTTCTCTTTGTTTGCAGTATTTGATTATTTGAGACTTTTTTTCCTTTTTCATTTTTTCTCTTCACTAATGAAGACCCCAATATTATAGCTCTATATTTTATGTCCTTCTGTTCCTTCCTCCCAAGTGTTCCCTTCAGTAATGTGCAACAGTATATGAAATAATTACACATAATTGCCTAACATGATCATAATAGCACCGGCTGGCTCGATGTGGGTATTATATTTCATGATGCTGCTGAGAGTGAGGCTGCCTCCTGTAATATATCTAGACTGTCTGTGTCTCTCTGACTCTCTGTTTTTCCAAATATCCCCTCAAGGGGAGAAATGCGTCCATCAGCTACCTATCTTTTCTCTCCCATCTATTCTTTCTATCTGTCTAGTCTAGTCACTATATATTATTCAGCCGAGACATTTCAGCTGAGGCCCTCTGTATTCCCATTCATTACTTTGTAGGTAAAAGTATAGACATTAAAGTTTAATACACTTCTGTAAAAGCTTTTTAAGTAAAAGTGTAGTAATAAAAGTAATGTAAGGAAGAAAAAAAAACACGTTTTTCTAAAAGCCATAATGACTATAATGTTCTGTTAAAAAATATTTATGTTGATAAATTTGGGATGCACTAAGCTCCCTGTTTCAGCTACATATATGCCCATTGGAAATTAATGTATTTTAGTAGAATGTATTATAAAATATTCTTAAAAAGCTCGTAAATCTCTGCACAGATCATTTTCATACTAGGCTACATGTTTCTGCTATGTTCTTGCTTGGGGGGGGGGATGATAGATCACAGTATAAACCAATAGGGATAACTGCAGAAAATCCTTTTTTTTTTTTTTTCGTCATTAATGTGATTAATAATTTAGCATGCAGTTAATAATCTAATTTATGCAGAAAATCTTTTTAATAAAATAAAATGAATAAATGAATAAAATCTATTTTTTTCATCAATCCAATCAACAAATTCACGTGTAGTTATTAATTTGATAACTACAGAAAATTTTTAGGAATCCAATCAACAAATTACTGCACACTTAATTATCTGATTACAGCAAAAAAAATAGATTGTCAGAAGAAAACTGATCAATGAACTACAGCACTTAATAATTTGATAATGCTAAAGTATGATTTTGTTGGTAATCTGCTCAGAGAATTAATATGCACTTAATAATGTGATAACTTCAGATTAATCATTAACATTTTCTCCACAATCCCATAAGTGCATATAATCAGATTTTGTCATTTATCCAATTAACATATTGATGTGCACTCATTAATGTGATAACTGCAGATAATTTGATCAGTAATTCGATCAACAAATTAACATGCATTTAATAAACCAATGCCTGCAGATTTTGTCAGGAATCTGATCAATGAAATGATCATGCACTAAATAATCAGATAACTGTATAAAATCTGATGTGCATTTGTTTTGATAACTTGATAACTGCAGATGTTTTTTTTTTTATTAAACCAATCAACAAATTAACACAGATTATAATCTAATGACTTTGTCAGTATTCCAATCAACATTTATACATGCAAATGCAAAACCAGATAATAGGGAAACAGGGGTTTACATTAGTCAGGTAATAATCAGATTTGTACTTTTTCAACCAGAAGCAAAGCATGTAAACTTCAACTTACTGCTGTAACTGTATACATGCTCTGAAAAATCTGATTACAGCTATTCAGCTCTCATTTACTGTTTAAAACTGAAGTTTTCTGACTTGATGCCTCTGAAACTCTCTGCATCCAAATCAATGAAAAAGGCAGCATTATGTCCTGATGATGCTAAAGCTATGAACATCACACTGATAGATATGAGCAGTTAGCATTTTTACCAAATAAAACAGAGGCTGGGTAATTAACTTAACAATTCACACTTAACTGAGCGCCTTCCTGCTTCAGAATCCTGCCTGAATAAGCAGCATTTCTAGGCTTTAATCCTTAATCATGAATAAGAAATTGGAATATGATTTTACATCATTTAAAATAATGAGAATGCCAACATCTGACTATGATCTGATTATCGAGTACATAAACTCAATTTTTCATATCTTTATATTAGGTAAATTGGTTTATATCTTTATATTAGTGGTATATTGGTTGACCCATTGTGACTTTTTTAAGTCACAATGGGTCAACCAATATAACTGCTAAAAAATCACTTGAAATATAATCTTCTTTTTGTACATTGAGAAGTTAAAATGTAAAGTTAGAGGTAAACAGACTTTAAACTATGGGTTTTTCCATACCATTACCAAAGAAAATGTAACAAGAAAAAAAATAAGACTGTTTTCTTTTTAAATGCTTTATTAGTTTCAACACAAAGTCTTTATTTTTCAATATATATATATATATATATATATATAACATTAGCATTAGTTCAATATAATCACTGAAATTTTTGACACTACAGAATTAATCTCTCTTTTTTAAATTAATCATTTATCTGGCCATAAATTATTGTGTGTGAAAGTCTCTGTATTAAGTAATTCTTTTTTTTTCTTCAGAAAAATAACCACAAAATTACCTATAAACCCAAAACAAAAGTGCAAAAGGGTCCAAACATTAGTAGCTGAAAAACGACTCCTGATCACTTTAGTGTTTTTTTTTTTTTTTTGCTGAAGTCTGAAAAAATATACCAAAAACAAGAACTACAACTCAGCTTCCAACTGTCTTTTAGCAGCACCGTTGGTTAGAATCCTAAAACTCTCCCTTATCCAGTGTTTGGAGCTCTTACATAAGCATCATTCCATGGTTCTTTCAATAAACTGGACAGTCCTGTTCATATTCCTCATTTTTTATAATAAATCTCAGTACTCTTCCCTTTAAAAGCGCTATTTCCATGTCTCTTGCGATAACTGAATTGACAGCTCTGTACAGAAATATGTTTGAAAATGCTACCAGTAATCGAGAGCAGATTGCTGCCTCTCACACAAAAGATGACAGCGAAACTGGCACATCACAACGTTAACGTGGGCGGAATCTTAAGACTGAAAGCCTGAGTCTCAGCTGCCTTGCTTTCTCAAAGTGCCCCACAGGCCATGATTTCAGCCTCCCACTTGTTTAGTTCGTTCTGCTAATCGAGAATAGCTCAGGCTCTGGCCCTCCTGACCCTCAACAGGAAATCTCTGCTGGGTCGGACTTGCTCCCTTCATCGACGGACAACATCGACAAGAACACATTGACATCACACCATTATTATCAGCATCATCCTCCTCAGGATCCAATATGCAATATCCAATCTGGTCTCAGTCTCACTCAGTCTTACACTCAGCACTTTGGGGATATTTAAAAAAAAAAAGTGTCCAACTAATTTTTCTGAGGTCTTGGAGGAGGAGCCTTTAGTTTAGCATAGAATCAATGCAACCACAATGCAACCAGAATACGGTCACTAGAAGTCACAGTTTGTTCATCAATCAGATTTAGATTCGGCTCACCATCGTGACTCCATCCATCTTACTCCCCCCTGCAACAAAACATCCAAACACCAAAAGCCCCGGAAACTCCTCTAAAGACCCCAGTAAGGTGCCAGATTCCTGCGGTCACGTTCGTAGACGTCGGGGACGACTCCGTAGGGCGTCTGCACCATCTTCACCGAGGTCTTACCGAAGAGTTTCCTCTCGTACTCGATGAGCTGCCTCCAGAAGCCGCCGTTGGGTCGGATGACCGGCCGGCGGGCTTTAACCCAGGCGTGTGCCTCGGCCAAGGACACTCGGTGGTACTTCATGAGGTAGGCGAGGCAGAGCGAGGCTGAGCGGCTGACGCCGGCCGCACAGTGCACCAGCACAGCGCCTCTCTTCCGCCCAACGCTGTGAATCTTGTCTGCAACGCTGTCGAAGTAGAGCGAGATCGGAGAATGCGGCATGTCAGCCAACGGCACCTTCACGTACTCCACATGAGGCCAGTTGAAGTTGGGCAACTCAATTGTGGCGTTGACTACACACGTGATTCCCTTGGATAAGAGCAGGCTGCGGTTGGATGCCACGTTTCCACGGCTAAGAAAGAGAGTGGGTGTGATCTGGGCAATGCCACCCAACAGGCTGCCCGTCTCGGGCAACAATCTGGGCACAGTTGCGGGTACCAGCGAGCTGCGATGGTGGTGGTGCTGGTGATGGTGGTGGTGATGGTGGAAGAATCCTTGGCTTCGGGAGCCCATTGTGGAAGATCGTAGGCACGAAAACGAGAACGTAAAACCTTGAGGCGGAGCCAGGATGGTCCCTCAGACTTCCACTGTCATCCTGAGGACAACGCAGCAGAGACCTTCGGCCAGACCTGAAACAAAGCAAGCAGAAAAAAAAAGAGTTTTTACAGGTGTTTACAGGTGAACAAGAACCCAAATGTCCTTTCCCAACACAGTGACTCAACAGGAAAAGCACTGAGGTAATTTATCACACTAGATGACTCGACTTCTCGCTGCAGCACTGAAACAACTTCAGCACGGATGGATGACGACGGGTCGGTGGGTTGAAGAGAAATCTGTTGTCAGGCTCTTGCAGAGACGCTGCTTGCTCAAGGACCACGAGAAACCTTATTAATAAAAGAATGACCAGGGTGCTAAGTGTGACACCAGCCTGACAATGACGCAGAGCATAATAATCAAGTGGATGACTGGGCCAAAGAGTGTTTATTTTTGGGTTCACTTCTAACAATGACTCCTAGATTACATTATGAGCCAGGTTCTGAGATCCGTCACAATCTAGATAAAAGCAACAAGCAATTCTCACCAGTTTATCTGGTGCTTTCAGGAACTTTCATCAATGACAAAGCAACACGCAAAACAGCATTAGTCTCTGACTATTAGCTACAAAATGTACACGATACAATACTCAGAACCGTTCTTTATCTCAATGCAACGTAAAACGAAATGGTGCTATGATGCCAGTGCACTGACAGCAGCTGGAGAACTTGCAGTGATGTATGTTGGCCTAGCAATGCTTCTCCACTTCTTGTTAGTACAAAATGCGTTAGTATGTTTTGGTATACTAGCATGCAAAACCTGCACTTATATACCTTGCAATTGGAAAGCATTGATACATATATTTTTTTATTATTGTGAAAGTTGGGCTTTATTTTGTTCGAAGAAAGAGCAGTATTTCCAGCAGTTTAAATCATCATATATACAGACACACAAATAAATATATATAATAATAATTTGGAATCAGTAACACATTTTTAATGCAAATTAATTACACCATCAAGTTTATCACCAACTTAATCTGGATTTCTAGAGCGTTTTCTGGATTGTGGTGAGAACGTGATCTGATTTCGATCCGACCCAGTTATGAAACATACTTGTGTTTAATTGAGCTAAACTGCTGATAAGGAACAGTTTAATCTGAAATATTAAAACAAATGCTTTCTCTGCTGCTCCATGCTGTTCACACACTGAGCGTGGTATGTGCAGCGTTCACTGTTTGCAGCCACAACACATTTGATACATATTGTGCAGCACTAGAGCGAACTGTAACTTGGTGTGGTTGGTATGGTGCTGTGGATAACACCACTCCCTTCCAGTGAGCTACTGTATCATATGAGAGACTGGGGTTCAATTCCCAATCTGGGTGACTGTACTGCTCTACACCAATAAGAGACCTTGGGCAAAACTCCTAACACTACATTGACCCATCTCTGCAATAGGAATAACCCTGTAATTCCCTCTGGATACAAGGGTTAATGTAAAATATAAATGTAACTTGTATTACAAAAGGCATAATTAGTCCACATTAGTTCACTTGGATGAATTGCAGTATATTTTGAATAAAGTCACTGTACTCAGGGATGGAGGGCACAGGAATTTGACAGAGAAAATATTGTGATATTTACATTTTAACCATATCGCCAAGCCCTAGCATAAAGTTTGTTTGCCAGAAACCATGCAAATAGGTGGAAAAATAACAGCTGCCTGCTAAAACGATAGCTGGAGAGTCTCCTCATCTCCTCATGTCAGAAACCTCCTACGCTCTGGACGCCACCGGCTGTGCTCAGCTCCTAGCTGATCTCGCTGCCCCCCAGGAGCCCAGCCTCTGTGGAAATGTGTGTTAGCCTGTTGGGGAGAGGCCAGCCAGGCGAAGGAACGGCTGGATACAGATAAACTGCCTTCGTTTTCGTGTCTTCTTGTATTCTCTGCTCGCCGAAAACATATCAAGCCCATTCCAGCCGCCTCAGGGCTCGGGGAGGGAGGCTCTAACCCTGATTAACATGCCACAAATATCAAAGCGGATGCATTAAATATGAATTGAATGTGATGGCTGGGCGGACGGCACCTGCGCTCCTCCTGTCGCTCTCGCTTTCTCCACAGGGCTGTAACCTGGAGCAACATGTGTCTGTCTCAGCTGTCCTCTCTCTCGCCTGCATTCACATCCATTCTTCCTCTAAATATGTTCATTCATTCAACCGTTCGCATACATATGCACACTTTTCACAATACCAGGCCATCAGTGTTGTGCTTTAGGAGTGCAGAAAGACGTGGGTATCAGTTCCATTCTGAAGAGGCCCAGCCATTGTTCACACTTATCTACTTTCAGCCTCTATGTTCAGAGGATTCCAAGTATTAGAACTAGGTCTGTCAGCGTTAACACACACGATTAATTTGGAATCAGTAAAGCGTTATAATTTTTTAAACACAAGTTTATTACGGCACCATGTTTGACCCCAACTTCTGCTATAATCTACTGCGTCCAACGCACCTATTTTTTTTGTTCTGCCTGAAAGTCTAATAAGCTCCAACATGGACAACACGATGACAGACAAAATTCAGTGGTTTTTCATTATTTTAAAATGTTCTAAGGTCCAAATAAACACTATGAAGAAAAACATATGGAACTATTTAGTAAACTAAAAAAAAAAAGTGTTACAACAAACCAAGATATGTTTTATATTTTACATTTTTCAAAGTAGCACCTCTTGCTTAGATGACAGCTTTTTGAACATCTCTTTGCACATTTTCTCAGTCAGTTTTATGAGATAAAATCACCTGGAATTCAGGCTTTCAGTTAACAGGTGTACTGAACTCGTCAAGAGTTAATTACTTTATTTTTTTTTGCCTCTTAATGTGTTTGAGAGCATCAGTTGTAAAGAGTTGTGGTGAGGTAGAGTTTGTGTACAGTGAACAGCTCTATTTGAGTAATGTTCTAATCCATATTAAAAAAGTGACTTGAAAATACAAGACGTTTAAAACTGCAGTCGCAGAGACCATTACAAGCATTATGATGAAACTGGCACTCATCAGGACCGCCCTAGGAAAGGAAGAACCAGATTTTTTTTCTCTGTTGCACAGGATAAGTTCATCAGAGTTACCAGCCTCAGAAAATACAACTGCTTCACAGAGTATCTTGGTTTGTTTAACACTTTTAAATTACTCCATTATTCCTAATGTGTTTCTTCATACTTTGGTGGACCTAAAAACACTGTCAGTGTATAATATTCTACTAAACTGAAAATGGCATCATAAACATCTTGACACGAGGAATAAAGGACCCCCCTCCCCTCCAAATAACACAGTACTGTAACTTTTCAAGAACTGATATTTACTCACACACCAAATACCTGCACTACTGCTGATACCTGCACTGTCATACCCACTTTAATTCCCCCTACAACTGTGAACTTTTAGGAACTGTATACACTTGTTCACTTTACCAGCTTTAAGCTTCTATACATTTATATATTTTGTTGCTGTCCTATGAAAAACACTTATCTCCATTTTTGTCGATTTTTAGTTTACTACATAATTTGAACAGATAAACTGTCCCTTACACTGTGCCAACATTTCTTGATGAACGGACCAATAGAAACTCTTCAAAAAGACCTGGAATAAACTAGTTTTACATTGACTTCCACTGAAAGTTTTTTCTCTCTCCTGTAAAATTGCTGTTTTTCATTGAACAGCGACGATTTGCACTAGTGTTATACGATTTCTTTTTACACTGTTACAGTCATTCTCTCTTTAATTTCCCCTATCACTATTCTCTTCATTCTCTATTTAATTCTCTCCATTCTCTCTTTATTTTCCCCTATCACTATTCTCTCCATTCTCTCTTTAATCCCCTCTACCACTATTGCACTACTGTTTTGTGTCTCTTGTCTCAGGTATGTCTATATCTGTGTTGTTTTGTACATTTTAGCGTGTCACATTTTTTAATTTATTTATAATTTTTATTTTGCTGTCCCTTAGTCAACTATCGCTTTATGTTTTTTGCTGTAACTTTGGGAAGAAGAGTAACATAATATCAATCCTCTGTTTGTCCTTTACAAATGCAGTATTGATAATAAAACTACATCTCAACATCAGCCTCACACTCCACTCAATTTACTGGAGCGTTTGGTCATCCTTGGTACTCCCCTGTGGGGAACAGCAGGATATGAACCGAAAATGGATTACAGCACCGCAGTGTCTGTGTGTATTCTACACACACACATACACACACACACACAAACATTACTCAAGAAATGTTTCAGGCACCTGTCGTCACTAACGCACATCACACATTCTTCCATGGCGTGGGACTGGAGAGGCTTATATACGTGCGAGTGGTGGAGGGGGGAGTTCTGCTGGAGTCTGATTCCACCTGTGCAAGCACTAATGGCAACTAGAGACGCCTGTGGAGCAATATGAGCCCCAAAATGGCATCGTTTCTTCCACACCTAATGTGGAGAACTGGAGGTGTAATCTAGACTATTAGCATTCTGCCTACACAGCTCCACAATCAGATTCAACAAGCGGCTGAATCCTGTTCCATTTCTTCCATTTTAGGGCATGCATGATGACGAGTCGTTTGAGTATGTGCCGATACAGAGTCACGCCCGATCCGATACTTTGGCGATGCAGTAAAAAAGAAAAAAAAAAAAAAAGTAAAAAAATCTAATTTTTTTACATTTTTATTTTTTTTTCCCATTATTGAAACGGCAAAAAACAAAAGTCTTATATTGTACTAGCCTGCACTTCATAAAGGAAAATAATTACTTAGTAAATATATTAATGGAAAATTTATATTTTTAAGCCATTAAGCCTATATTAACTAGGGGGTAGGATGACTATAAGAATCACTGGCAAGATGCAGCACAAGCAAAAAAAAAAACAAAAAAAAAAAACACTAATTTGACTCGCTATATTACCATAGTTTAATGTGTAGTTTCAATGTTTTATGTTTTATGGCCATTTTCTTCATAAAATCTTTACAAAAATTATTGCTAGTAGTTTGTCTCAGTAGCTATCTAGCTAGCTATCTTTCACATTACACCTTTAATGGTGCAAACGATGGCTGCACCACTTGCCTACTATCAGAAGACGTATGATAAAGCCCCAAAGTTAACTAGCTAAGCAGCAGCAGCTAGGTTGCTGAACTTTAGCGCTAGACTGCTAGACTGCAACTGCTAGAGCTACATATATCTGTATTGGGTTCTTTAAGGGTTATTCCAATTCTTAGGGTGGAAGATTTTACCCCTTCCTCTCCTAACTCTGTTCCAAGGGTACACTCGAAAACAAGGGGTAGGGCATTAACATTAGCCTCCATTCGATTATAAATACACTGTTTAGTTTAAAAACGAAGATTTTTGCTGTAATGTCAATCTGCTAGCTTAATTCATGATTAATGAACCAATAAAAATGCTCCAAAAAGACCCTTGCGTCTAATGAACGTTAACGTATTTTTCTATAAATTCCTATTTTGTAGATTTTGAAGGTTTTTACCTACAAAACTACAAAAATGCAGAATGCTCTACATACCCATGTGACATTTCTTGTGATGGAAATCAACATGGATTCAGTACTAACTTCTACATTTTACAAGTGATCAACAGTCATGATCAGTATCAGCGCTAGCCCTTGGCAATATATCCTCAAATCAATACTAGGAATGATTAAGTAACATTTACTCATTCCATTGTACAGTTGGGTCTGTGTTCTTTGGGTAAAGTTTTCCTATATGTTGCTTCCCTGTTAGAAGATTACATTGGTTAGAAGTTTTGATTGTTTGTTTCCATTAATTTTCTATGAATTGTCCAGCTCTACTCTGAGTCTGCACTGACAATAACAATCCTGAACAGTATCAGATATCAGTGAATCCCAATCTGCAATACGAGACACACACCTAGGAAGTGTTACCTGGTACCTTCCAGTCACCCAACACAGATATCCTGACACAGATTGATGATATCAGGTGAAATTGGCCCTAAGAAGAAGCTAATCAGTTGATGAGCTTGTAGGAATGTTAATTTTCTGTTTAGAAATTTGTTAGAGCCTCAACAACATCTGAGTTCAGAATCCAAGATGGCTGAACCACACTTCAAAACTAACGTGAAAGCAGTAGTATTATTGCTTATTATTACTTCTGTCTATCTATTAGTTTCTCATTAAATCAGTAATTACATTACAGATAGACAGAACTGTCTAACGTCTAACTGTCTATCTGTGGATGTTTCTAGAATATTTGGTTGAGCAAAATACTGTTTAATATGTTGTTTTCGACTGGTGTTGCTAACAATGATGGCTGATATCTGAATGTTGAAGTAGAACACATTAAACTTTCATTCTCTAACATTCAACATCCAAGAGAAATGGAACACATCATAATCTGTTTAATTTGGAAGTCGGAGCTGGGAATGATGTCACATCCAAGTTCAAGTGGAACACAGCAATAAGCGCAAACAGATTTCCACTCTATAGCAGAAAATCCAAGTAAGAACAAACTGACAGAAGTTCTGTTGTCAGGAGATGCATATCTGATCATTTTATCAGTTAGTACTGATAAAATAAAAATAAAAAGAGAACACATATCGGTCCTTTAACGATTGATAGTGCCTGAATGGAACAGGTTCTTGCCAGTGAATAAGCCAGTATTTCAAACACCTGATAGCACCAATCTAACACAGGTATTATCCACCCCTGATACAAAGCAATAAACTGGGTTTAAAATTGTTTAAAGAAGATAACAGGTGTAGTAAGAGATCTTAATCAGGATGAAAAGGGTGAAGTCCAGTTCGTGCACTACTTTACATTACAGCATTACAACATTATGCTACAAATAACAAACATCACACAACATAAACACACCCAGAAATCATTCCAACTATTGCTAATTGTGCCTTGTAGAAAAAAACAGCATTAATTCTGATGCTAAATTTGCTCAAAGATTGAGACAAAACTAACTTGCTGAAGCACTGCTGTCAAGAGATGCATGTTTTCTTAATATCCGAGGCACACCCTGATCATTTCATCAGTTAGTACAGATAAAAGAAAAAAGAATGCATACTGGTCCTTTAATGAATGAATGAATAAATGAATGAATGGATGGAAGGAACAGGTTGTTGGCAGTGAGTGAGCCAGTGTTTGAAACACCTGATCTAACCAACAATCAAACAACTTAAACAAAAAAAGGAAAAAAAACTGAATTAAGCAAGACAACAGGTGTAGTATAAGATCTTAATCTCAGCATTTCAGGATTAATAAGGATAAGGTGAGCTCGAGTTCGTGCACTATTTCTGACCGCTACAAGCGAACACTGCACAGGGTAAACGCACGCGTTCAGCGATCGTAACTGCCGCTATTGCGCCCCCAGAATAAAAAAAAACCCACCGCAGCCGCGATTCTGCCGCTAAATTCGCTCCAACATAACGACAAAAAACTACGCACGGCGATTCCAGATCCTTCCGAGAGTAAAACTCACCTGCTCCACTTCTCAGGAAGCCGCTAAAGATGTCAGGTTAAACGGCGCGGGCGCTGATGAGAGAGGGGGATGTGGTCGCGGTTGAGCGCAGAAGCTGAGGGTTCAAACCTCGCCGGCTCCATTCAGACGGATGAAGGCGAGCCCCGGAGCCATGGCGAGAGCGACCAGCAGCCGCGACCGAGCGGGGGGAGCTTCAACACGGCTTCAGCCCAGAGAAACAAGCGCCTCCCCTTCCAGCGTAACGAGCGCTGTGTGGAGGGAGCTACGCGCGCGCACGCACACACGCACTCACACTTATACACACACACACACACACACACTCACACTTATACACACAAGCTTACTCATTCACACACACTTGTGTCTGTGTCACGTTTTGTTGAGAACAGAAGACCTCCTGGAGCGATACAGCTGAGCTGATCAGAGAGAAGTATGTGTGTGTTGTGTGTAGTGTGTAGTGTGTTTTGTGTGTGTGTGTGTGTACTCCCACTGACCTACTTGTTGCTCCATCAAAAACTGCTAATATGTTCCTGAGCAGCGGAGACTACTCAGTTTAGCATAGTATCTAGTACTAGTACTAGCTTCTGGACCTCCATGACCATGTGTAATTAAGACCATAGCTGAGTCCCTGGTTCATATGTGGAGGAAACTGTAATCTGTATATTTAACATTTCCAAAATATACTACATCACAGCCACGGTGCTGCACAATATTAACAACTCTAAGGCAACCACCTTGCAAACCATTTCAACCATTGCAAACACCATGGTAAACATCTACCAATCACTTAATTAACTAAAAGTGAGAATCACAGGGCATCTTATGATACAAGACGAATACGTAAGATACGTTAAGACATTGTATTTCCCAATACGAACATGATACTGTGGATTGAGGAGTTTTACATGGCTGAACAAGTTCAGAAATGGAATGTTTCATCCATCTGAAACCTTCTCTCAGACCTCATCTCGCATAATTCACATTACATTGCCATGAGCACACTGGCCAGTATTCAGCCTCACTCAATAGCACCCCTAATAGCAACCACCTGGAATTCACCAGCAAGCACATAGCAAGTAGATTGCAACACCATAGCGACCAACTAGTAACAGCAGAGCAACCATGTGTAATTTCACAGCATCCACTTTTCAACAGCATATCAACCATCTAGTAACCAATTAACTACACAAATGTGGTTGATAATGATAAATTTTTATGACGAATAACCCAATACACACAACACAGGATACTGTGGATCGACTGCACATTAGGCACACTGAGCAATATTCAGCCTCACTCACAAGATAACACCTCTTACATAGCTTATACAGGTGTCTGTGCTCCCAAGCCATTCCACAAGGATACCAATGATACCAATTGCCAAAGAAAACTGATGTTTTAAGAGCAAAGGAAGGCCATATTTAGAAGAGCGTTCTTAATAAAGCCCATGGTAATTCTCTTAATAAAACCCTTATTATAGTGGGATATATCAATTCTTATTTTAGCAGTCATATGAGAAAG
This sequence comes from Astyanax mexicanus, assembly GCF_023375975.1. Lineage (NCBI taxonomy): Eukaryota > Metazoa > Chordata > Actinopteri > Characiformes > Acestrorhamphidae > Astyanax > Astyanax mexicanus. The sequence continues at coordinate 13,141,501 of NC_064425.1, read as the reverse complement.
TGCCTGAGAAAGTTTGTAGAAGACTTACCCCACTCTGTTGTCCTCCTTACAGACCAAAGCAGCTGTAAAATCTCAGCTTGGTGAGAGTCCACTCCCATCCGAGCCAGTCCTCTGAACTGCAGCTCTGAACCTGCCTAAATTACAAATGTCACACGTCTTAATATCTCAACAGAGCCGTGTGCCAGGGCCAACACAAAACTAGCCAAATGCTAAGCCCTGCTAGATTGTGCCGTTCCAGGTAGGCTTTGCTTCCATCCCACAGGCTTTGCTGTGTCCATTCCAGCATTTAAAGCCCAGGACAGCTCCATTCATCTGAGGTATTTCACGTCAGCGTGGAACACAAAAGCCTCACTGTTCTGCCTTCCAGGTACAGGCATAGTGCTCTCAGCAGCAGAAGCAGGAAGAGGAGGGAACAAAGCCTAAAAGGTTCAGTGGAATACCTGATACTCGCAGACTTGGAGAGTACTCAGAGGCCCAGTCCCGCAGGAAGGGTTAGATGTTCACATTACAGCATGCCTTTTCTTCTGAGTGCAACTATGTTCCAGCAAAGAGCTGGATGGAGGAAGTCTAGTGAATGAGATATAATGAAATCATTCTAGCTGTAGAGCCACTTTAGTGCCGCTGTTTGGTACAGAATGGACCACCCTCCGAAAAATCCAGGCCAAGAGCAGCTTTCTATGGTCACAATCTGAGCATTGATAAAAGAATAAAGCAACAGTGTACCCCAATTGTCCCCTATCTCTGGGTTAGAGTAGTGTTTTTTAGAGTCCTTTCACACCTACATTTCATATAGGAGGAAGAATGGGCCCAAGCTTAGGTGATACATGGAAACGTTGATTGAGACTGAGCATCGACCATGCGGAATTGGGCCGATACCTGTATTATACTCTGCAACTGGTTGTTGCTATATATTTGGCTCAGCTTGATTGCCATATTATACACGGCAAGCGGTGTGTTGGCACATGCAGCTCTGCAACCAGGATGTTGCCATATATTTTGCTCAGCCTGATTGTCATATTGTACTCGGCAACCAGTGTGTTGCACAAGCGGCTCAGGCTTCTTGCTGTATTTAGGCATTTTCACACTGCATCCAATTTTTACAGATGTAACTCTTCAAAGCAGAGAAAAGCTTATACTCTGATCAGCTCAATGACTATAATTCTGCAAAGTTTAAAGAAATATATTCCAGAGCAGAGCTGAATGTCTGGGGAATGACGTATGTTCACACCCCTCTTTATGGCTGGTTTATAAATTTTGCTTTATAAAAGTGCTTCCAATACCATTAAGAACCACAAACTATCCCCTTTCGGTGATGAGCGCTCGCTCGCATGAAGGATGAAATTAAAGAGCAGAATAAAAAGAAGCAGAGAGCAGATAAATAATCGAGATTTACATGTAAATTGTAAAGGTTTTACCACAAACACACAATACAAATACACATGGATACAAGTTTTGTATTTGTCTTTTCCATTTGAAAAATACGTAGTTGGTGTGAATCTGCCTTTATGCTCAGCAACCAGGGTGTTGGCATGTGTAGTTTGGGCTGATTCACGTATTATACTTGGCAACTGGAGTGTTGCCAAGTATGAACAAGTGGCACGGGCCAATTTCCATATTATACTCTGCAAACAAGGTGTTGCAACTTGTGGCTCAGGCCAATTGTCATACTATACTTGGCATCCGGGAGGTTGCCATATGCGGCCCTGCCTGATTGTCATGTTATACTCTGCAACCAGGGTTTTCACACTTGTTTGGTCTGGACCTTCTGACTTTTTCAGTTTGTCCATACCAAAACAGCAGGTGTGAATGGTGATGCAAACCATGATCTAGACCAAAGGATCAAAATTGGGTCCTTGGTCTTTATCTGGGCAAACTAAACCATGCTTGGTTCAGGCCTTTGGTGTGAAAGGTCCACAAACCACAGTTAGTCCAAAGGACCAAAATTCGGTCAGTAACACTTTCCAATAACAGCATTTCGATTTCTGTATCTACCGTAACTGTAGATTAACCCTTATTTGTAAACAGAAATAGAATTTGCGCCTATTCGCTACGTCACTCATGCATTTGAGGGAGTCGAAAATTCGGGCACAACACCTGGAAAGGCAACTCACCGACCGGTCAACTTTCTACAAACCAATTAACGTGAAGTATAGGGAGACTCCGCCCACGTAGGTGATGATTACCGGCTGTAGTAAAGTTTGTTCACTAAACTGCAGTGCAAAACAAACAAACAAAAAAAAAAAAAAAAACGGACTCAATGTGTACAGTCAGGTGGGAATACACCATTAATCCTGATTCTTTAGTCCCACTGCACTTCACAGCTTCAGCTGATGCCCCAACACACCTGTTCCAGCTCATCAACTGTTTAATGAGCCCTTCAGAAGCTGGATCAGGTGTGTTTGAGGTATGGAACAGTTAACAATATGTTGGACAGTGAGCTGAAACAAGAAACATTAGCCCTGTTCCCAACCTGAGAGTATCCTGGAGTACTGCCCACCCCGCTTTTAGTGTTTTTCCAGCTTCCAAAACACCGGATGCAGCTCTAATTAACTAAAGCTTAAAGTCCTTTTTGAGTAGATGTGAGTGTGTTAGAGCAGGAAATAGAGCACTTTATTGTGCAGGGCTCCAGAACCAGGGTTAAAACCTGTGGGCTAGCAAAGGTGTCCTTTGAATCCAATCCTGGAGACCCATTACCCAGCACAGTTTAAGGCATTCTTTATACCAAAAAAAAAAATTATATTAATTTTATTAAACATTTGACAAATAGCCTGAGAGATGGATTAAGTATATAAGTATACATAAGGCACAAACTGATGAAACTTAAAAGGGAAGTGGGTCCCCAGGGCTTTATAGATAATAGCATTTATAGGGTTGGTTTTCTGGATGGGAATTAAACCTAGTCCTAGACTAAATGTTTCTTAAACCTTCATTCACACTGCTGTATAATCTTGGACTAGGTTTAATCCCTGTCCAAAAACCTAACCCATAGTCTTTTATGATAAACCAGAAAAGAAGGTATCACCATCACACTGATTTATGCACAACATAGTATTGTTTACATTAGGGCTGCAAGATATTGGAAAAATGTTACATTTTTCAACGATATATATCACAATATTAAACAATGCAGGGCTTGTGACGTCACCAGCTCCGCCCCCACCCACGGGCTGTTTCGCAGCCGGAACAATTAAGAGCTGAGTTGACGCCAAGCACTGAAAACCCGAGAAAAAAAAAACAGCAAAACAACAGTAATTATCCCTTTAATCAGGCATTTAAATGGCTTTTTCAAAGGTAAATAAGAGCGTTTTTTGGGATTAAAAGCGTGAATTCAGCTGTACAAGCACGTGGCTAACCATGTGGATGGAGGCCATGCGGTTACCTCGCACTTCTCAGGCAGCATCAGCAGGCTGTCACTCACACAGACACAGAGACTGCGCTGTGTATGTACTTTTTGTGTCAACACTGCAACATCACATGTTTGATTTCATTTTGATTTCGTGATGACGATGCTTAAATGACATCAGGCAATAATCAGTCAGACAATAATCTCACATGACAAAATTCCAATGACCTATTCCAGCTTTTTTTTGTAAACATGGGTGAAATTTACCAGCAAATACGATTTTTATTGTTTCAAATTTTTTTATGGTTTCTCCTATATGGTTAAGACAATAAGAAAAAGTATACATGTACTGAGAAATCCAATTACTGAGCTAAAATCCAGCTCTCTTTATCAGATTTCTAAGCCTTAATCTGTAAGAAATACTGAGCCCTAATCCCAAAAGATTAGTAGCTCTAGAAGAACACTCCAGGGGGAGCATACAAAAGAAGGACTTTTAATGTATATACATTTTTTATGATTTGATCTGAAGTAAAAGTCTTAAAATCAAATTCAAAGTCCCCCAGTGGCAACTTGAACAACCGGATCAACCTGGTGGAGGTGGGGATGGATGATGAAGGGGAACCATTAATAGTTCGCTCCTGAAATATTAAACCAGCCCAAGGTTTGGGGACACATTTGTTTTGTATTCTGGTGGTTGAGGAGAACAGTACCTAAAGCTGCTGGCCTATAATCTGCATAATTTAATGCACAGCACTGCTGCCACATAATTGGCTAATTAGATAATTGCATCGTTCTGGTGAAAGAATGACACATCAAACCCTATTCAGTTCTGCAGTGTGTTTTGTATGTAGTAAGTAAACAAGGTGATGCTGGAAAAAGAGAGTATGCTGTGTGCGACTCCTGGCAGAACGAGAGCGAGTGAAAGCGAGAGAGGATCAGCGAGTGCGAACAACAGCGAGCTGTGAGCTGCAGACTGAAGCGATGGAACTTCAGTGAGCTTCAAATGCCAGATGAGTCACAGGCAACAAGCCAGTGCTGTTTAATACGCTTCCACAGTCTGGAACGCAAGCAGAGGATTTACAGTGACGCCGCCAGTGCAGCCACCAATAGCCTTATCTGAATCAGACCAGTCCATTCAGTCAGTGAGAAAGAGACTTAACATAGGAAATTTCAAACTTACAACCAACAGGTGCCTCTCTGATAAAGTGAGAAAACACATGGTTATCCATAACCATGCACTTCAGGACAGGATATTTTGCATTTGCATGTATACAGTACCAGTCAAAATTTTGGTCACACCTTAATTTCAGTATTCTTTCATCCATGAATTATGAACAGCCTTTGGTTAAGAGTTAATTACTTGAATTTCTTGCCTCTTAATGTGTTTGAGAGCATCAGGTGTGAAGAGGTAGAGTTGGTATTCAGTGAATAGCCCTAGTTGAGTAATGTTCTAATCCATATTATGAAAATAACTATTTAATTAAATAAAGGAAAGAAATTAATTTAAGAAAAAATGAAGATCAGTCAATCTGAAAAGAAGAATTTCAAGAACTTTAAAAGTTAAGTAATATTAAAGACCATCAAAAATGGTTTAATGATGAATCTGGCACTCATTAGCACCGCTCCAGAAAAGGAAGAGCAGAAGTTTCCTCTGTTGCACAGGATAAGTTCATCAGAGTTACCAGCTTTAGAAACCACAAGTTAACAGCTCCCTAGATAAGAGCACCTAAATGAGTATTTTGGTTTGTTTAACACTTTTAAGTTACTACATGATTCCTCATGTGTCCCTTCATAATCTGGATCACTTCACTATTCATTTACTATGTGTCCAAACTTTTGACTGGTACTGTGTGTTCATATTGTGCCTCGATGCGTTAAAAATAGTTATTGATTAGTGACCTACTCATGTTATCTCTGAGTTTTACCATTATCTGATTACTCAAATTCATGTAAACCTTTTGATCAGACAAACTTCTATTTTCTGCAGTAATCGGGTTACAAAAAGCATTTTTTTATATAATAAAGCAAGAAAAAAATTGTTTTCATACGTAGCAGAACCAGAGTGAGGACAAAGCCCTCGCTGATGTCAAAACACCAGCACTTCACCCCTTATAACACATTAGCAGGAAAACCTCTATCGAGGCCAAGAGCTAATTAAACGGCTGGACAGGAATTTCGAATGCAGTGGCTAACCCATTTCAGAGTCCCAGTGCGAGAGCTGGAATAGAAATAGAGGCTGTGTGCCAAGCATGCTGGCGGACGATCAAAGTGTCCCAAACCTCCAGAGACCATGCCGCTACCTCCCAAACACCCTTTACGCTGGACGACCAGGACCAGATCACCTGTCCCTGTCCTCTCCAATAGGATAATCCTGCAGTACAGGACTTAGATTCAGATTCAGAACTGCCCAACATATTTTTGCAACACTGACATCTAGAAGTACATGAAGTAAGTAGGAGCTTGTACCTCACAAATTAGCACAAGAGCTAAAAGTCTCGGGTCAAGGAAAATCATATCTCACCATTTGAACTGGCGCTATGAGGCTAATGAGGCACGCTATAGAATAGTGGAAGCTTATACATCACAAATTAGCACTAGTACTATGAGGCTTAGGTAGCTAACAAGTAATGGAAGCTTATACGTCACAAATTAGGACTGGTGCTATGAAGCTAATGTAGCTAACCCACAGTGCAAGCTCATACTGGTGACTTGCATTAGCTAGAATATTTAAATGCCAACATAGAGGTGCACAAGCTTGCTGAAGTGGTTGTATGTGCTGCTATTTGGGGTTAAAATTAGGCTTGAAAAAGTCATGTAGTGTAACTCCAGCTTAAGCTAAAGGATTTGAAGGTCTTCTAAACCCTGGTCTCCATCCTGGTGTCAATCAGGTTCCTGAATCAACAAACCGCAGAGATTTTACATTAACTTGTTAACATTAAATTGGATTTAGAGGACGATTTTATCCACAGTTATTTACAAATAATGATGCACATTAGCAACAGAGGACATTGAAGTCCAGGGCAAAACATTGTAGCAGCGCCTGAAGAAAGACAAAGGGTAAAAGACAAAGTTGAAGAGCTCGGTCTTTAGGAAGGTCTTGAAGGTAGTGAGGGACGCTCCTGAACTGGTAGTTGTAGGTAGTTTTTTTATGCACCTTTGGGAACTTGGTAGAAGGACCGTTTGAATTGATTTGTGTAAACGTTTGGTAAAGTTACGCGACGTCCACTGGAGAATCGCAGCGGTCGGGAGGTAACATAGATCTTAAGGAGGGAGTGCATGTAGAAGGGAGCTGTTCCATCATCATCTTTTAAGAAATTGTAAGAGCTTTGAATTTTATACGAGCAAAAACTGGTAGCCAGTGGAGCTCAGTGAGCAGTGGGGTGAAGTGCCCGTTGGTTTTGGCTGGTTGAAGACTAGGGGAGCTGCTGCGTTCTGGACCATCTAAAGTTACTTTACTACACAGGCTGGGAGGAATGTTAGCATTGGAGTAGTTAAGTCATGAGATGACCAGCGCTTGTACCAGGAGTTGGGTGGGCTGTTGCTTTAGAAACGAGGGACGGATTTGTGTGATGTTGTAAAGTGTAAAGAGACAAGACTGAGCTCCTGAGGCAACATCAGGGTTTTTTCCACTGGCATGGTGCCGGTGCTGGTGCCAATTCCTGAACGGTGCGTTCCCACCGCAAAATCACAGGTTCACGGCCAGAAAATCAGTGCCATTGTGGCCCCACCATCTTGAACCAGTGACCAAAGGGCAGGGCGTTGCTGTGAACCTTTGAGGTAATGGTGTGTAAATGAGAGCTGGTCATCAACCAAACACTCAGATTCCTCCCAACCTTTGCTGGGGAGATTGATAGTGAGTCGATGGTTATGGTGATTGATATGAAGTTGTGTTGGATGGATTGTTTTGGCTGGAAGAACCAAAAGGTTCCGTCTTGGATAGATTTTCTTGACGGTTGTTATCCTTCATCCATGAGATACACAAAAAATGTAGTACACCAGATAATCAGCAATAAGAATGCATCCCAACTGAACTAGCAACATAGCAAAGCTATGAATAATTTTAATAGCTATTTTAAGGCACTGATGCATATCTTGTGGGTGTGGAAAGGGCTTTGTGGTGAGAGCAGGGAACTCAGAAGAGCTCTAAATCTGGCTTCGTCTGATCCCACAGGCACCAGTGTCCATGCCTGTTGAGCTGGGACAGCAGTGAATACACCCACGGTCAGTATGTGTGTTGGGAACAGTGTGCGAGCTTGAAGGGATGGGCAACATTCGCCATCATACTGCATTCCCCATTAATTCAGCTTCAACACCCAGTCCATGGTCTACCCTGCAAATGCATTTTTTACAGGTATTTTGTGTATTCAGTGTAAACAGACTTTACTGGGAAATTTACTCAGTAACGAGGGTCAGTACCACACAGCTCTGCAGTAGTGCTCTGCAACACATTGAAACACATAGCCAACTGTGACAATTTTTGCGAAAATTACGTAATCATTAGACAAAAACACTTGCACATCTGGACCAGACGTGCATAAAGTACTATTGACACAGACTTAAGTAAAAGTACAAGAGCTCTATCAAAATAGTGACTTGAGTAGAAGTTGTTCTAATAAAAGTACAGTACTGTAGTTCCACTCCTACAGATTCAGGATCCTACATTTTCGCGAGACTGCTATCTAGCAGTGCAAGAGGCTTGTAGGAACCTACAAGTACAAGTAATGGATGCACATACCTAGTGCTGGGCGATTATGGCCTAAAAAATATTCCTCGATTTTTTTACCAAAAATCTGATTTTCAATTATAATCTATTTTTTCCCTGCTTACTAAAAATCTAACTACAGATGACAAAGAAATGGTCAGGTATGGATAGATTGTTATTGTTTTCCATCATTAATCACGGATCCTCACCGGAGAGCAATGCCACTTTATTTTTTAGAAACTGTAGGATTTATTTTTAGCTAAATATATGCTTTATCCCACCGAGTGTTTGTGTCGAAAGTGCTGAAACAGTGCTGGAACTTGGACTGAGCAGAATGAAAATATGCGTGCGCTAGTCTGTGGGAGGCATCGATAATCACCAGGGTAAGACGGAGAAACACTTCAAAAATGTGTAGCGTTTTCAGATATTTTAGATTTAAAAAAAGATAAAATGTCAATGTAAAAATCGCGATTTGCTCAAAATATTGCAATGCACACAACATTATGGGTGACATACCAAAGTATTCAAAAGAGGACAAATTGTTGGTGCACGTCTTGCTGGTGCATCTCTGACCAAGACAGCAAGTCTTTGTGATGTATTAAGAGCCACGGTATCCAGGGTAATGTCAGCATACCACCAAGAAGGACCAACCACATCCAACAGGATTAACTGTGGACGCAAAAGGAAACTGTCTGAAAGGGATGTTTGAATTGTATCCAAATAAACCACGGCTGCCCAAATCACTGCAGAATTCAATGTGCACCTCAACTCTCCTGTATCCACCAGAACTGTCCGTCGAGAATATAAATTATTGTGCTCTAAAACCAGGTGTTTCAGTTTCATTGTCCAACCCCTGTACATCAAAATAAATAAAAAAAGCAGCTCATATGCTCATTTGTTTGGTTTTGTCCATCAGAAACTAACTAAACAATTTGTATCATGACAATTTCAATGTCAGGTATTACTGCAATATTACTGTGCTATCCTCCCCTCAACAGGCACTTAAGAAACCCTAAAAAAAAAAAAAAAACACGAAAAGCAGGAGTACATGAAACAGAGACTCAGCTTTAATGAGAAATGCTGGAGAGCTCTGCGCTGTAAAGCTAAAGCTGTGTAGTAAAAACAGGCCTCAGGATTTACACGCAAATCAGGCTTTTTCTTCTGTAAACATCCAAGCTAAATGAGCTAAAAACAGAGCGCAGCTGAAAGGGGAGTGCTGCAGGCTCCTCAGGATTGAGAGTAGAAGACTATGCTGAGATGAGGAGATGGAGAGGATGGAGGGGATGAAGTGGGGAGGGGATTGAGTGGGGAGGGGATTGAGTGGGGAGGGTGGGGGGCTCCAGTGCTGAGCTGAGTCTGGGTTAGTCACGACTACACAGCCCAGCAGATGAGCACGAGCAACAGGGGGATAGAAGGGGAGAGGGGAAGAGAGAGAGAGAGAGAGAGAGTGTGTGTTTATGTACTGTATATATGAGAACATACACAGACAGACAATAGCAATAAAACCACTCACATGTGAAGTAAAAACATTGATCATCTGCATCTACATCTACTAGGATTTGTCAGGGGGAGGTATTTACTGTGCATACCTGGCAACAAATACACAGGCAGGTCTGGAATGTGACTGAAACACAGAAACAATGGACAATATGAATACTGGTGAAAGCTAGGTGAACTGGAGAAAGGTTCAATGATTCGATCCATGGACATTTCTCAGAAGGATAATGCTAACCCACACACATCAAGGGTTTCCGATAAATGTTCTTACCAGACTGGAACACTTCCCATGTCTGTCTCATTGCCAGATTTATCACCAATCCAGCTTTTTGGGACTAGCAGAGATGCCAGCTTTGGCAACCTACGAGTGTAGTGCAGGATCTACAGGCCCAGCTGTAGCAACATCTGTGGGTAAATGTTCTACAGGACTCGTACAGAACCTGTATACCTCCATACCCAACCGTCTTAATCTCATCTAGTATCCAACAGGGTCGAAACTAGACTTTTTTTTAATAGTACAGATTAATTTTCCTATGTTTTCACTCTAATATTGTAAATCACTGACATGAACCCCTACTATATTTATACACATATAAAAGATTAAATTCAGTCCTTCAGACAACAATACAATTTTCATGATTGGTGGTCGACACCAAACATGCCCCCCTGACCCCCCCCCCCCAACCCGGTCCATCCTCTTTTCAGCCTGCTGCTCCAGAATGCCAGAAACCTGGTTGCCAAGGGAAACACGGATGTTGACAACAGACGACCAGTTCACCTCAGTGTTAATCACTACCTCACAATAATGAGAGAGAGAGAGAAAAAGAGAGAACGAGAGAGAACAAGCGAGAGCGAAGTATAAAACAAGAAAGAGAGAACGAAAAAGACAGAGAAAGCGAGAGCAAGGGATAAAAAGAGAGAGAAAAACAGAACAAGAGAGAGAGGGAGAGAGAGAAGGGGAGATGCAGATAAAGATTGAGAGACAGAGAATGAGAGAGAAAGAACAAGAGAGAGAGGGAACAAGAGAGAAAAAAGGAGAGAGAAAACTGGAGGGAACAAGCAAGTGTAAGGGATAAAAAGAGAGAGAAAGAGAGACAGAGAACAAGAGAAATGGCGAGAGAGAACGAGAGATGGCGAGAGAATGAGAGAAAGAAAAAAATGAGAGAGAGAGAGAGAGAAATGGAGAGAGAGAAACAGAGAACAAGAGGCAGAGAACAAGAGATGGAGAGAGAAATTGAGAGACAGAGAGAAAGAGAACAAGAGAGAAAGAACAAGAGTGAAAGGGAACAAGATAGAAATAGAATTAGAGATGGAGAGAGAGAGAGAAAGAGAACGAGATGGAGAGAGATTAAAGCGAGACAAAGAGAACAAGAGAAAGAATGAGAGAGAGATTGAGAATGAGAGACAAAGAAAGAGAACAAGAGCAAGAGAGAAAAAGAGAAAGAGAGCGAGAGCGAGAGAGCGAGAGAGTGAGAGAGAGAGAGAGAGAGAGAGAGAGAGAGAGAGAGAGAGATTCCCCTAAAAGGAGCCGGATGGATGGAAGTGATGTGAGAAAAATGCCATGACTGCTCTCTTGTTTACTCTCTGATCTGGAGGGAATGTTCTCTACACAGGACCAGTAAAAGAGAGAGTGTGTAAGAGAAGGAGGGAGGAGGGGGGCTGGCAATAGACCCAGGGAGATAAAGGGTAAGGCAAGAAAGAAAAGGAAGAGGGTGTGAAAAGGAAAGAGGGGAAATGAGAGAATGTGAGAGAGGGGGTAAATAAAAGAAAGAGGAGAGAGAGGGTGAAAAAGGTTAAGTGAGAGAGACAGGGTCATTGATAGCGAGAGAGAGAGACAGTGACAGAGAGAGCGACTGTGTGAGAGAGAGATTAAAGCTCAATCCCAATTCACCACTAAGCCGTAACCAGGTTGTCCTGGAGTAACACTGCTAACAGAGGACTAAGAGAATCACTGGCAAGATGAAATGAATATCAGCGTGTGTATCTGATTCTAGGCTGTTCTGTGTTAATAACTGGTTGATAGGTGTTTGAGGTGGTATCTCAGGTGGCTGCTATGGTGTTTTTCGTGGTCGTTTTGGTATCTTGGGTGCTATGGAGTTCCTAAATGGTTGCTAGGTGACTCCTGTGGTATCCCATGTGGTTGCTAATTTGCTGCTGTGCTCCCAGGTGGGTGCTATGGTGTTCCTAAATGGTTGCTAGGTGGCTACTGTGGTATTCTAGGTTGGTGCTTTGGTATCCTGGGTTGTCGCTATGGTTTTCTTAAGTGGGTGCTTGGTGATTGCTATGGTATCCCAGGTAAGTTAGTAGGTTCCTAAGTGGCTGCTGTTGGATCCCAGGTAGGTGCTTTGGTGTTCCTTAGTGGTTGCTAACTAATTGCTTTGGTATCCCGGGTGGTTGCTATGGAATTCTTAGAAGGTTCAATTAGCAGGGTAAGAGCACAGTTCTGCTCAAAATATTGCAATGCACACAACATTATGGGTGACATACCAAAGTTCAAAAGAGGACAAATTGTTGGTGCACGTCTTGCTGGAGCATATGTGACCAAGACAGCAAGCCTTTGTGATGCATCAAGAGCCACGGTATCCAGGGTAATGTCAGCATACCACCAAGAAGGACAAACCACATCCAACAGGATTAACTGTGGACGCAAAAGGTTGCTGCTATGGTATCCTAGGTAGGTGCTTTTTTGTATCTTAGTGGCTGCTAACCAATTGCTTGGTAAAATTAACATGTAAATAATGTTACAGTCCAGAGAGTTGCCAGTCATCCAGAGCTACTGTCAGAAAAATCATCTACAGCAGACCGAACTGTAGCACGACCTCTTATAATAGGTACCTGAGTCTAGGGATGTGGACTGACTCACTCGTTTAAATGGGGGCACACATACAAGCATAAAGAATGCTATGAAAAGAAAAAAATCCCTTTTGGGAGTCAGAAGGGTGAAATGGGGTTCACCTCAGAAAGAGGCTCAGCTGAAGCGTGAGGACGGAGAGCTGTGGAGATGAGTAGACAGTAGATAGGGTGAGTAACCCGATCCACAAAACCAGATCAGAACAGCAGACCCACTGACAGAGAGTGAGTGGGAGGGGTGAGAAAAGACAGATCTGCCTCTAACACCTACACACGAGGGGGCGAGAGAGAGAGAGAAAGGCATGCATTAAATGAACTGTCAATCCTATGTAGGTAAATTAAACTCCTCATTAATAAGGCTATTGGGTGAATGTTTTGCGGACAGATCAGAACAAAACATAACTTTTTGGTTTAAATAAAAAAAAAAAGTGTTATATTCGGACAAAGAAAAAAAAAACTACATTCCAGCATAAGAACCTTATCCCATCTGTGAAACATGGTGGTGGTAGTATCATGGTTTGAGCCTGTTTTGCTGCATCTGGCTTGCCTTCAATGATGGAACAATGTATTTTGAATTGCATCTGAGAATTCCAATAGAAAATGTCACAACATCATGCAGCAAGACAATGACCATAAGCACACAATTCATTCTACCAAAGAACAGTTCAAGAAGAATAAAGTTAATGTTTTGGAATGGGGCCAAGTCAAAGTCCTGACCCTAATGCAATGGAAATGTGTGTAGTGTGGTAGTTTGGTCATTTTAACATTGATTAAAAAAAAATACAAAAACACAATATGTGCATTTTCTGGGGAGTGATTTATATTTGATTTATGGTTGAACATGTGTACGCCACGGTAATTCATCACAAGATCAAATTTCACATGATAAAATGTTGTCAATCTCTGAGGTATTGGTCAATTGAAAAGATAGAAAGAAAAGGAAAGGCAACACATAAATTCATGAGGACAAAAGGCAATATATACTTTAGTGATGTTTCAGTGTCTGATGCTTAATTGATCACAACACTGAAAAATTAATCTTGATTTCGCAGACCCTTCACAACATTTCACCTGGACACTTGTTACAAAAGGACGCCTGTAGTTTAGAGTTCGGTTACGTTTGTCTCGGTTCTCTCCGAGGTTATGGAATGTGTTGCCACTTCTCTGCCTGCCAGAAGTGCACAGTCCAGTTCGTGGGCTAGGCTTTGTTAATGTAGCCCTCCTTGATGAGAAAGTCGTAGATTTTGCGGGTTTTGTTGACATCGATCTTGATGAGCGAGCGGGCCTGCGCTAGCCGGAGACCACCCTGCCGCCTGCACTCGTTCAGCAGAGCCTGCTTGTACTCCAGGTACGCCCCGGGCACCAGCCGCACCACCTGACACAACTACAGGAAAAGCGTGAAATAAGAGGTTCAGAACCATCAGAAGCATTAAAGATATTTTAAAATTGAAGAGTACATTTGATGAAAGCAGTAAGAATGGGTGTGGTTGTATAGGATACTGATACTGATGATACTTCAGACTTTTGTGTGGGGAAAACCTGTTTGAGTAAGGTACAGACTGACTAGTGCGAGTACAGCCTTTAAAATATAACGTTTTTAAGTACAGTAATATTTTCACTATTACTGAACTTAAAATACTTTTATTTTCCTAAGATAAAATAATATACTTTATCCTTTATTAATTCCACAATGGGGAAATTTGCAATGTTACAGCAGCACAGAGGAAAGGATAGAGAAAATATATAAAAAAATTATAAATCTATACATACAAAAGATTACAGAAAAAATATAAAAATACTAAAAATATAATAAAGGAAAAATACATACAACTAGTGCAGCTAAGAGAAGGTCAAAGGAAATATGATAATGGTAGGTTGTGACCAGTATTATTGCACAAGGACTAACCGTAATACAAATAGCAAACAAATAGTAGATGAAAAGGTGAGAGAAAAAAAAAAAAGAATTTAATCTGGTATGCCTTGTGTATGAATTTTACCATTCAGGTTGTAAATAACAGTAAAGCCGCTCCACTAAAGTACAGCGTTATACAGGAATTTCAGTTTAGTTTCCCAGCACCAGGACTGGAGTTGCATTAGCATTAGCTGCTAAGCGTTAGCTCTTTAGCCGTTTAGAGGTGAGTATTTACAGGTGTTAAATCAAGCTACGTGGGGCGAACTGCGAGCTAATATCACTGTGGTTAACCCAAAACACTCCGGCTTCCTCAGTCTAGCGCTGTGGTTAGCCGCTAACGCTAATGCTCCACCCTTATTGCTGGAGAAATTTGTGAGTCTAAATTTACTGTAAATAAAAGGAAGTGCTTTAAAAAAACTGTTTTCAGGCAAGATTAACATCCAACACTCGTTTGACTCTAAAAGAACGTTTTTATTACAGTTTTGTTTACTTAGCTTAGCTTTTCTTAACTTAGTTGCTTAACATAGACATGCTAAATTAGAAGTTCCTTATCTTTTTTTATCCACACTTTTTTAGACAGGTACTGTATTTGTGTATAATCCTGTAGTATTACCCTAATATTACATCTGTCCACAATCTTAAATTTACTTCATATTACTAACAGATGAATGAAAGACAGCTTTCCATACCTCTTTTTCTCTCTCGTTGAGTTTTTCTGTACCTGGCAACCCTGTTAAGTTCAGAGGGGGTGCACTTCTTCTGCCTGTAAAGAACAAAACAAAACATTTTGTTACAAAAGGCAGACGCTAGCCAGGTCAGAAATGTTAATAACCTAAGGAACATCTTGAGAGCAAAAAAAAGTGAAGGGGCAGTATAGTCTGTTAAAGATGGACTGTTTTAAAATGTGTGCTTTGCTCCAAATTCCACAACCCTTCACACTGAATCAGACAAAATCAGATTAATGAGCTGGGATGTGGAAAATCTCTGTAAGGTTGATGTGATTCATAAATATAGCAACAGGATTCTGAACAGATCTGGCCCAGCTGTGCACTGAAGGTTAAGGAACGAGTGGAAAGAGAGAGAGAGAGAGAGAGAGAGAGAGAGAGAGAGAGAGTGTGTATAAGAGAGTATAAGAGAGAGAGAGAGAGAGAGATAGGGAGAGGAAGGGAGAGTGTGTATGAGAGAGGGAGAGGGAGAGAAAGAGATAGGGAGAAGAAGGGAGAGTGTGTATGAGAGATAAAGAGGGACGAAGTGAGAGAAAGAGTATGAGAGATCATAATAGATTATTATTATAATAATTATTATTATTAATAGCAACACTGTTATTAAAACAGTCACACCAATGAAGCCAACTTGAATTGAATTGTGAGAGAAAGTAAGAGAGAGAGAGAGAGAGAGAGAGAGCAGGAATAGGTGTGCATGGCACTTGTACTGCTGACTATATTTACAGCAGCACATCTCTAAGAATCCATTACCGAGGCTCAGCCTGTGGCTGTGTGCTGAAAAGAGAGAACAGAGGAATGGTGAAAGGAAAAAAGGAGGGAGGATGGTAGAGTGGAAGAGGTGTGGGTAGGGGGTGTTGTGGGGGAGACAGGGGAAGAGGATGGGGGGGTTGTGTGCAGTGTGCAGAAGCTTACCTGAGGTAGTGATGGTAGTGATCACTGGGGTGATGCCTGCATCACTGTGAGAAAAGAACAGTGACAGAGATCAGCTGAAAGATTCACAGCTGCTACTGAAGCTGCTCTAGCTGACTGGCTGGCCTCGCTGGAGCTGCTGCTCATACAGAGCCTGAATCATCACTGCCTGACCGTCAGACTTCCTGCTTATTTTCTGCAGAATAATTCAGTCCAATCTGGACAGAACTCGACAGCACGGTCACTTCATTAGCACAAGAAACAGAACCAAGCTGTTTGAGATGGAAATACACCACACACACCTTCTTATTCAGTGTTTTTATTTATTTGTTTATTTAATTTATTTTCTACATTGTAAATTAATATTAAATACATGAAAACTATTAAAGGACACATATGGATTTACAACCTAAACAGTTAAAAAGTGTTTGTCCTCCACATTAATCCCCTGATCTAAACCTGATGAACTGAGATGATGATTTGAGGTGATTTGTGGTGAAGGAAAAGCAGCAACTATTGTTCAGCACCTCCAGAAACTCCTTCAAGACGCTGAGAAAACTATTCCAGGTGACTCCCCCTCATGAAGACAAGAAGATTTAAATACCAAGAGTGTGCAGATCTGTCCTTAAAGATAAATGTGCTTCTTAGAAAAATCTAAAATATATAACATTTTGGTTAACTTTTTACTAACTTAAAAAGAATGCTCATGTTTCTGTATAACTTTAATATAGTCTTTAATATTACATTTACAATGTAAAAAATCTTATAAAGTAAGAAAACACACTGAATGAGAAGAGGTCTAAACTATTGACTGGTACTGTACGATCACTGGCAGTAGAAATTGTGGTTATCTGTACTTTACTAGAGTAACTATTTTTCAGATGACTTTTTACTCCTACTCCTTTCATTTTCACACAATTATCTGAACTTTCTAATCCTTACATTTAAAAAAATAGCCTTGTTACTTATATTTCATTTTAACTTGTTTTCAATCCAGCTTCTCATCATTCAATAAAACTCCTATCCAGATAAATCTCTTCATGCAGATAGGGTGAATCTAATTGTAATTGGATGGGAAGCATAAAAATATACCATTCCGACACCCTATTGGTTTATACTGTGATCCATCACATCCCACATCATTTATCAACATTAAAAAGCTTGAGTTGATACTTCAACTTCCACAGAAGTATAATAATGCAAGATATGTGTATAAGAGGAGAGATGGAGATAATAACACTCACATGGCAGCCTGTTTGTGGAGCCACTGCTGGCAGGCACGGTCATCTTGGAGGTACTGCAGCACTTCACACAGCATGTTCCTCTTACTGCGCTCGTCTTCCCTCGCCCGCTTCACCCGCTCATACACCTTGGCACCTGTGAATATATCACCACAGAACATGTATCTTAGTAAAGCTTAATGAGCTTGCATATGAGGCTATATAGTCACTGGTTAATTACTCCTTTTAGGAGTGATTCTATAAGGTTATGGAACCACTGCTTTGAGATTTTAATTCTACATGAATGCCTCTACAAATTTTGGCAGACAAGCAAAAATCATGTTCTACCACATCCCAAATGTGTTCTACTAGATTCAGATTCAGGTAGAAGATGGCTACATTGTGTTTATTAAAGTAGGACCAAGGTCATGGTCAATACTCAAACATTCGTGGTATTTAAGCTATGCAATGCACTGCAGGAACACAGTTGGTTAATAACCTGAACTCATTTGGGCAAGTGTGAATACATACATTTACTATATACCTATATACAGGGTTCATACAGTTTTTAACCAACAAATTTCCATGACTTATCCATGACTTCAAGGCAAATTTTCATGATAATATGATTGTTAAAATATCAGTCCAGACATGGACAATAAAACCAAAAATCAACTAAAACTATAAACAAAATTGATTACAGAAGGCCTAAAATTAATAGTACAGAAAAAAAAACATTTCTTTAAGCAATGTTGACACAATCTTCAATAATAAAATGTGTCAAATTTTGAGAGCTTCATCGAGCAGGGCTAATTTACTGAACAAACTCTCAGCTGATGTATTTGGTAGCTCAAAAAATAGCTTTTCTCTTTCGAAAAAAAAAAAAGATTTGTAAATTGCAAATTTACATGACTTTTGCAAAATTTTCTGTGTATTTTTATTTTTCCAAACCTTATCCAGGCCTGGAAATTGCCATTTTGAAATTCCATGACTTTTCCAGGTTTTTCATGACTGTATGAACCCTGTATATACTGTGACATGTGGGGGCGTAAGTCGTAAGTCCACCCCACGCCAGGATGGGCAGCCCTGGTCCCGGCCTACAAAATGTGCAATACGGCAACACAAATCCAAAAAAATAAAACTAACAAACAAACAAAATAAACAGTGACTTAAAGAGACTATCGGCCCATTGATATATTTGTTTATTTGGGTGTTTATGGAGGGCATTTTTTCAATAAAAGGTTCGTTTTAAGATAATTTGCTTCCTGCGTCTGTGATTTTTGTGCTTATGGACTACCAGGTCGCGGTGGCCACGCTCCTATTCCCAGGGGAGCCGTCACAATATTCACGTTTCTTGTTTATTTAGGATGTTATTTTGGTGCAGTTGGATTTTTTCCCCAGTGGATAAACCAACCAAATCTGGAAGAAAATGCTGCAAGTTTACACACTTGTTAACTGATCAGACTACAGCAAAAAAGAGCAGCTGTGAAAATGCCCTGGGACCTTTAGCTCTTTTCATTACTAAAATATTTAGAGAAAACAAATGAAAAAATGTCCTTTTTAAGGAAAATACATTTTTAATTAAAATAGAGAGATTCACAGTCATTTAATTACAGCTAATAGACACTTACTTTGTACTACATTTGCTACCCTACATTTGAAACTAAAGAGCCTGTAATTAATTTAGAAGGAAAAATTACAGTGCATTTTTTGGTATGTTTTGTAAATGTTCTCATTCATTTGCAGGCAGTGTGCAAGCACAAGAAGAGCAGCCTTAATTACAGGGTTTGCTTTTGCTCTTGCTCTTAGAATCTGCATTTGCTGACAATTGCAGCATGCTATAAATATAAAGCAAATTTCACAGTAGAATTAAATTGTAAAAGAAATGCACAGAACCAGTCAAAAGTTTTTTTTATTGTCTGCATTGTAGATTAATACCAATATTAAGTCAACCAAATATGAAAGTGTTTTATATTTCAGATCTTAAAAAGCAGCACCTCTTGCTTTAGATGACAACTTCGCACATATTAGCTGCATTTTCACCTGGAATGGCATTTAGTTAACAGCTGTGCTGTGTCAAGGGTTAATTACTTATATTTCTTGCCTTTCTTAATGTGTTTGAGAGCATCAGTTGTAAAGTCGTGAAGAGGTAGAGTTGGTATACAGTGAATAGCTCTATTTGAGTAATGTTCTAAACCATTTTATGGGAAGAACTACTCAAGTAAAGAAAACAACATACTTTAAGAAATGAAGGTCAGTCAAAATTTCAAGAACTTTGAAAGTATCCTCAAGTACAGTCACCACAAAGACCATCAAAAACATCATGATGAAATCATGATATTTAAAAATTAAAGGGACTTGCTGTGCTGTGCTCCATGTTTGGCACGTTTGTGTTTAATGCAAAATACTGAAAATAAGCACTGTTGTTTTACCTTTTGGTACTCTGTAGTACCGAGAGATTTCGGCTAGTCTCTTTTTATTTTCGAATTTTGATACCCAGCCCTAGTAATGGCAGGCTCAGATGCCTGAAGGTCTTACCACAGAACGTCCGAATGCCTTCCTTTCTGTATTCCTGCAGCCGTCGAATCTCTCTCTGCAGCTCAAACTCCACTGAGAGAGAGAGAGAGAGAGAGAGAGAGAGAGAGAAAAGGAGAGAGACAGACAGACTAGAAGTGAGTGTACATTTCTGCTTTCTGCTCACTGCTGACAGTCATGAACTTTTCACCCCACAAGATGCTCAGAGACTGAACAAAGCAAGGGTACATTATACAGCGCAGGATTTGTGGACACCCCTTCTAATGAATGCATTCATGCATCTTAAATTGCTCCAATTGCTGACACAGATGTGCAAATGCACAACAGCAGACATAAGATTGTCTTTTCCCTGTAGAGAATTACTGGATTCTATTGGCAAATATGAACATAGTGGTTTCACGCCTCATGCCAGGGTTAAAGGGGTATAAGGGCCTCCAGCACTGAGGTCACTGTGGAAGAGTGAAACTATGTCCTTTGGAATGCTGGTGGTTCTGCACACATTTATATTTAAGGCATTTAGATGATGCTCTTTTCCAAATCGACTCAGGGTTATTCCTATTACAGAACTGGGCCAGTGTATTGTTAAGAGTCTTGCCCAAGGTCTCTTATTGGTAAAGAGCAGCATTCAGTCACCAAGAGCACAAACTGAACCCCAGTCTCCCACATGATGTGGAAGCTCACTGGCAAGGAGTGGTGTTATCCACTCCGCCACACCAACCACCATACACCACTTTTGGGATGGGTTTGGGAGTTGAGGATGAGGTGAGGTGGGGTGGGATGGTAGGATGGGGCAACTGTCTACTGTTAAGTTACACCAGCAAATACAGAACAATACCCTTAATACCCTTGAAAAGAAGCTATGAATGCACAGGTGTCACAATACTTCTGTCAATATAGAGTATCTAATCACACAATGAGTGAGTCAGCATGTCCACATAATCCAGCCTATGACCCACACGCTCCCTCGTAAGTCATGAAATAATAAACACACGCATAGAGGTGTGCAGGTCAGCAAGTATCGAATTCTGCTCTCGTGCAATACGTGTGGAAAAATTGAAATGCTCACTGCCTGTCAAAAGTATGGGGACAGCTTCATTTCACTTTTTTGAAGATAAAAACTGATACTAATGCTTTAACTACATTTTGCAAGCCTAAGCAATCTATTTTCCAGACTACTGCTATTGAAACATCTGGCTTTTAAAAGTTAAACCCTGCACACAAGGGCGCCAATTCTATAGAACTATAGAAATAACCGAAATTCCCCCCCCCAAGACCTGGAAAAAACATTTATTCAGCCGATACAGATTTAGCTATAGCAGTGGAGTGCTAAAGTTCAGCAACCTAAATGCTGCTGCTCCTTAACTAGTTAACTTCAGGACTTTACTGTATGTATGCATCGTATATCAGATGGGGAGCTGAGATTAGCTTTTATTAGCTTTAATTTGTTTTTCATTCTACCTTAAATACTGCAGATTTTCCTTCTATTGTACCATTTAAGGTGGAACAGGAAAAGTTAGCTAGCAAGCAAGCTACTGAGAAGAAACACTAGCATTTTTTTTTATTCCACCTTAAACGCTGCATATTTAGCCTTCTGTTGCACCATTTAAGGTGGAAAGGGAAAGTTAGCTTGCCAGCTAGCTACCGAGATTAACCACTAACTACCTAGCTAAAGTCTAACTAGATTTTTTTGTTATGCTTGTTCTAAAGAAAATCGTCATAAAACTCTTTTTTGAAACTACACATTAATTAATGGTGTTAATATAGTGGTTAATGTAATGTTTAACAAGGAAAATTGATGGGTTTCTTTGGTCGCTTGTGTTGCACCATCTTACCAGTGATTCTCATAGTCCTCTGTTTAGAGAGTTACTCTGAGAAATCTCAGTTTGAAGGACTATGTAGCCCCAACACTTCCCCTAACCTAGTCCTCCATCCTAACAAGAATCAGGACACCCTACCTCTAAGAAGTATGCATGCAAAAAAGAGGGGTAATACTCAGTGGTAAAATAGGATTGGGTCTTAATATCAGCCTGTTCCATATTTTTTTCTTCCTCCGGACAATTAACTCTTCTGTTTTGGTCATTTTGGAGCGATAGAAATTATTTTAAATCATGCAATAAATTAAGTATTGGTTATAAAGAAACAAACAAAAAGACATTCTGAAAAGCACCTTTGAGATTTTTAACAGAGAAGGATGTGTTTGTTAAATCAACCTCATATCAGCTGTATGGGATGCACAGTTAAATACTCACAAGCATGGTTCTCTATAAACTTGTCATGCTCGATCGGTCCCAGCACCCTGGCAAATCGCCTCATGGCATCATACAGGTCCTGCACCTCCTTAGGATACCGTCGTTCCAGTACTGTGAACACACACACAACAAAACAAAAACAGATAAAACATCTATACACACACAGAAAAAGAATACAGATTAATACAGGCTGTGTTTGATTGTGGAATGGAAAAGCGAGAGCCATTGCCATCTCTCTGATGAGCTCTCGCGCACAACTGATTTCCTTTCCATTCAAGGACCTTCAAGCCTCCAGCCAGCAGAAGCATCTGAGAAATGCTTCTCTGCTGTTGGCTGATAGGAAAGAGAGCAGCAATGAGGGCGAGAGAGGAGGTGTTACAGTGTCTCTGCTAGCTCTGCATAATGTGTTAGTGGAGAATCACACACACACACACACACACACAACATAAAAAAACAACACATACACACACCTCCACCTCACACCCACACAAACAAGCAGGAGCAGATTTAATGATGTGGAATGGAATGGAATAGAATGGGAGTCTTCTTCACCCTGTGCTTTTCCCAAATCATTATAATTAAAGATGGCACCGATACAGCACCCACTATCAAGTCGATACCAGCAGAAAATCAGTTCTAGAATAAATCTAGCCTCGAGAAATCCTACAATTTATATCCTGTTCTGTAATTAGCTTAAGATAATAGTAATATATTGTAGTGCTGTAATGAGAATTGATACTTGGTGAGCAATATAAACTTAAATCAACCAATCTACCAAACAGAGTCATGTGACTACATATACGGTTGTGTTAATTACGCATTAATTTTAGGGATGGCCAGATCAATTTTTTTCAGTTCTGATCCGAATATGATATGCAAGTGCTGTTGCCATTCTGATACATGATCTCTTTGCACATAAATATTTTTTTCCTCACTTATTTAATTGTTTTTAATATTATCACTATTGTTGCTGGTATTGTGCTTAAGGTTACTGTACATAAAGAGGCTAAAAATGACAACACTGTACATTAGAAGAGCAATATTTATACACAAATATACTGAATTTAAATGCATTCCTAATAAATTTATTTAATGACAGATTGTACTTGCTCTCTAAATGCTCCAACAGGCTGCAGAATACCTAGCTTGTAATTGAGTATAATTTAATTAATACAAATTTGGCAGCTTCTCTGTAATCCCTTAGACTTTGAGTTATTGCTGAAGTCTAGTTGTGTTTTTCTAAAAAGCACAAGGGAGAGTCTGGTGCTTTGTCTTCCCACCGCTACTCTAACATGAAACTAGGGGTGGGAATCTTTTACTATCTCACGATTCGATTCGATTCCGATTTTGGGGGCCACGATTCGATTCAAAATCGATTTTTGATTCAAAACGATTTGATTTATAAAAATTTATTGAAAACTTATTGAAAAAAAAAGCCTCCAAAATATACACTGGTCCTGGAGAAGGTAATGTGTTACAAAAACAATAAAATGTGCAGGAATGTGGGTCTTCAGTGACAGAGGAATCACTGGGATATCACAATGACGTTAATGAACAATAAATAAATAATAAATAACACTGCTTTATTACCAGGCTACTAGCGGTGGTGTGTAGGTGACGCTGCTGGGCTGATGTGATGATAGCAGTGGAGCGCTAAAGTTCAGGAGCAGCTGCTGATTAACTAGTTAATTTTAGGCCGTTGTATTTCTTCAGAAAGGGGGCAGGAGGTGGAGAAATTAATTCATATTGTCCATTCCTTAATTCCTCTGTGATGAGGAGCTGAAATTAGCTCTGATTAGCTTATTGTTATTTTTCCGTTCCGCCTTAAATGCTGCAGCCCGCTGCCACCTGTAGCGTTATTTAAGGTGGAACTGGAAAGTTAGCTAGCTAACAGAAACTGAAACTAACTACTAGCGATCTTTTTTATGCTTGTTATGAAGCATTCTGCCATAAAACATTAAAACTACACGTTAATCTAAGGTAATATAGTGCTTGTTCTGCCATCTTACCGGTGATTCTCATACACCTACGCTCTGTGTGGGTCTGACGGTAAGTTCAAACTGCAGCGGCCACGGTCGCTTTGGGCAGTGGGAGGCGGAGCGAAAAACGCTTCGTGCCGCTGCAGTGTGAACTTACCGTGAGGGGTAGGGCCAAGGGAAGAAATGGGATTGGACCTTAGAATCGATTTTGGGACATTTTAAATCGATTCTGAATCGTAGTAAATGAGAATCAAGATTCTTATGTGAATCGATTTTTTGGCACACCTCTACATGAAACCAATGCAGGTGCTTAATTGAAAGTTAAATGTATGATGTAATGGTATCTCAACCCCTTGATTTTCAGCATTCCCTGGCTAAAATATCACCAAACAAACTAACTAACTAACTATCTGGCATCCTGGTGCACAATGATACAGCTGTACATCTATCTCTCAGCACTTGTGACATGTGGCTTTACTCACATTACAGGTAACTGTGCTGCTCTTCTGCATTTCAACACTAAAATATCCAAATATATCCAAACAAACAGCTATTTAGTCAAACCAACAGCTAATGCTCTTTGTATGCTGTGAGACTAAAGTTACTCTGTGTTTAAGATGTGGAACAGGAATCCTGATCTGTGGTGTGTCTTATGTTACCCTTTTTATGGGTTTATGGTCCGACATATGCTGTGGACTGGAATTTGGATTGGCATGTGGATCAGTCATGTCTGTCCAATATCCAGTACAATAATTATGTCAATATCAGGCTCGATACCAATATTGGATTGGATTGGTCAAGTCTTTAATTTATATATGATTGACAGCTGCCTCATGTTTGCTGCCTCCGCTTGTAAACACATTTATTTGTGTTTTTTTTTTCTACTGCTGGCAAACTGAGATCCATCCAGATCTGCTCTTCTAAAAAGCTCAATTCTTCTGGATTACTGTTGCCACTTTTGAAGCTCCCCAGTTGACTGAAACGGTGATTCAACAGCCACAATTATTTTCTATAGGAGCTTTCCCCAATAGCGCTATGTCAACACTCCTCTTTTTACAATGGTACCAGCAAGCTAATTGGCTCTTTGATGAAAGGAGGATGTTTATGCATAAACAGACTCTAATAAAAATATTAAAATAATGAAAAAAAAAAGGCTTCTTATAAACTGCTTATAATTACACACAATTGTCCCATAGTGTCCCAAAAGAGCTCAAGAGTTCAGGATGATGTTATTCTGGAGCCCTGAACTCCAACTCTTCATATTACAATATGTATATAATATGTGTAGGTAACCCTGATCATAAAAATAGTTAAAAATACCAGCGTCACCCAGAACCCACAGCCCACAAAGTCTTCATTTAAATCTATACTGTGTTTTCGAGAACTGGCGTAGTATTGCAAAACATAACACAATACTGAAGTGCATGGATATTTTCTTATATCCCTCATACACAGATGTTAAAAATGAGGTGATGACCTGTGCTGGGCTCCAGATGGGGCTCACAGAGCACAGCGGAGAAGTGCGAGAGCTGATGGCCTTGAGACGAAGCGGCAGGTCAAGCTGCTTTGCTCTCTCCAAACGTGGATAAACCGGCACCGCTGTGAGACACGGAGCCTCGACCACTGCCTTACCGTTCGGCTCTCGCAAACACGCACACACACACATTTCACACAGTCTCCATGACAACCGGCCTGCAGCTCCACGGTAACTGTTGGCTCTCTTTTGTCTTGAGAGAGCAGGAGATAAGGAAGGTGGCAGAGGGCTGATAAATAAATAAACAGAAAAGCCGGTCTTGTGAATCCCAGAGTTCGGTGCTGTTCATGAGCGCCTGACAGCAGCATGGGGCTCCTGGCTGTAACAACGAAAAAACGGAAAAACAAAGAAAGGCTGGATAGTATAAACATATGTACCCGTCAGAAACTGGTGTGACAGGAGTTCTGAAGGGGTGGGGGCCTATTTACTGATTCCACTGACCCTCTTGCCCCCAAGAAGGTACAGATGAATAGAAGCTCATGAAGCTGCCTCCTCTTTTATCATTAGAAGCACGGTATTCATTTCATGGTGGACTATTCATGGAAGAGCAATTATGGCCATTGCGAGCTGCTCTGGCACGGCTCCAATCGGACTATTCTGAGCCTCGGTTGTAAATGTTTGCACGCCTATGTTATGGTGGCCAGGGAGATTCATTTCAATACGAGCTGGCAGCAATCAGTGGATATGCACGCAATTTTAGTAATCTGAGTAATCGGGTACTCTGATTGATAGCACTGAACAATGACACATTGTTTCAAATCTGAACATCCTGTACCTGCAACACTCCAGCAGTTGTACATTAACCTTAAACTGTATTACAGAGTCGGCTCAGTCATTTCAACTACAATTTAATCTAAGCACGAGTAAAATACAATGTATCAAGAGTTCTTACTCTGAAACTTGCGCAGGTTTATTAGTCCATGGTCTCGAATGATCCTGAAAAACACAAAATAAGACAGTTTTTAATATAAACATTGTATATCCTGTAGACAATCTATATAATCTATAACCTTTCAAGTGGACAATTGTTGTAACTGATCCTAATGAACAGCAAGTTAATTAACCTTCACCCTAGATAAAATCTGGGTTTGCAATAGTGACTTGGGAGTTTTATTGAATGAAGACATTTGGGAAATCCTAATAAATGAAATTATTTTGGTCTCAATAATGCAAGTCTATCTTTAACCATTCAGAGGACCCAAAAGTTACAACTGCGGTTTTAGTTCTGTTTATTAAGGTTGTGCACAGCAAAGCAAAACCACTTCTGTTAAACCACTAGGTAACACCTTAGCAACCATTTGGTATTACCACTGCAACCACCTGATAACACCACCGCAACCACTTGGTAAGACCTTAGCAACTAGACGATTAACACCTTAGCAACCACCTGAGAAAACCTTAGCAACCACCTGATAACACAACTGCAACCACCTGATAACACAACTGCAACCACCTGATAACACAACTGCAACCACCTGATAACACAGCTGCAACCACCTGATAACACAGCTGCAACCACCTGATAACACAGCTGCAACCACCTGATAACACAGCTGCAACCACCTGATAACACAGCTGCAACCACCTGATAACACAGCTGCAACCACCTGATAACACAGCTGCAACCACCTGATAACACAGCTGCAACCACCTGATAACACAGCTGCAACCACCTGATAACACAGCTGCAACCACCTGATAACACAGCTGCAACCACCTGATAACACAGCTGCAACCACCTGATAACACAGCTGCAACCACCTGATAACACAGCTGCAACCACCTGATAACACAGCTGCAACCACCTGATAACACAACTGCAACCACCTGATGACCACTTGGTAACACCTTAGCAACTACGCCGTAACATCTTAGCAACTACACAGTAACACCTTAGCAACCACCTGATAACCCTGTTACAATCACTTGGTAACACCACTGGAACCACCCAAAATACTGCAACCACAGCAACCACTTGGTAACATCTTTGCAACCACCTGGTAACACATTAGCAACCACCTGAGGGACACTACTGCAACCACCTGAGGGACACCACACCATATAACTTTTGTCCTTAAGGAAATAATCTGTTTTTTAACCTCACCATAAGTAATGTAATGAATATAACAGTACTGTGAAACTCTGCATCAATCTAGACAAAGCGGTCAGTAATTCCCAGCAGAGAGGCTTAAAGAAAAGCAGCAATCAAAGCATGAACATCTTAGAGGTCTTGCATACCTCGGCTGTCATGCAAGCTGCCTGACTTAGCCTGGACAGCTACGGCTCATTAAGAAGATTTACACCCGGATCCTTTACCTTAAACATCGCTTAGTGAAACACAGCTATGCACACAACACAAACAAGCATGGGGTTGCCATGTAGACTCCACTGAGCTAAGTGACCCTGATCAGAAATACATTACAGCATAAGATTCCAGGGAATTAACACCAAATCATTCTTAATTTTCTGATTAGTCAATCATGACCTCCACGCAAATACTGAGTGGAGTGCTGTACGAGTGCCATTCTAGATCAGACAGGTTTCAGACGCCCTCTAGTGGCCTGCAGGCCAGAAATTGAGAATATTTTAAACTCACTTTTTCCTTCGCTGTCTCTCCTTTAGTCTTGAATGGTATATGTCCACAACCGCAACTTTAAGAGCTGAAACAACAAAACAGAAGAGATGGGTGATTTACACAAAAGCAAAGAAGAGTCAAACAATATAACATTCCAACTAGGGATGGGTGATATTGTAAATATGTAGATTAAATATATGAGCAATTATGATCTTTAGTTCTTACATAAATTCTGTTTTTTTTCATTTGTAGTTTAACTTTAAAACATAATTTAAAGGTGATGAACAAGCTAATGCTTCCTATTGTAACTTACTTTTTTCAGTTAAGAAAAACACTGTTGCATAAAATAATTCTTTACAGGTTTCTGACAGAACCAAATCTCTCTCTATTGTCTAATTTGAGAAAATAAGTTAATATATAAGTAATATTAAAGTAGTAAAGTGATGCTACTTTAATCCCATGAGTAATACTGTCTCTTAAAAGGGACCACATATATTTTTACTAACAGTTAAGCGTTTCATTACTGCCTTGAAATTAGTCTGCATTAGTGATGCATCGAAATGTGCATTTAGCAGATGGCTGAATAACAAATACATTTTTTTATTAAATTTGCTTTCCTTAGAATTTAATTGAATACATTTTAATACCTCAATGTATTTTTGTCATGGTTTACATAAAATGAATAACAAAAAGACAACTAAAAATATTTACTAAGCAACATTAACATTTCAATTATCCCAGCAGACCAACCAACAGAGCACAATACATTTACGTGGTGACCAGGTGAATAAACACCTACTTCTTTTCAAATTGACTGTATTTGTCACACTATAAGGTGCACCCGATTATAAGGCACAATAACCATGAATGTCTATTTTCTGGTTTATTTTCAAACATGAGGCACAGTGTTTATATGGATTTATTATAAGGCATTATGCAACCCTAGTCAAGAACAAGGGTGTCATCATGTTTTACTTCTAATTCAGCAGGTCTTGTAAAAGGAGCGCTGGATGTTAATCTACACAGATTTCTGTCCTGAAAACTGTTTATTTGGGTGAACAAAGCGCTTTCTTTTATTTAAAATGTTAGCAGCACTAGTAAATCCTGAAAAAAACCCTGAATGTTACGGGAACCCAGGGCACTATCAACTAGCCTTGCTGCTGGAGAAACTTCACTGAAAACTCACCCTCATAACGCTGTACTTCATTGGAGTGCCTTTAATGCTCCTTAATACCTGACTGATTTGAATTCATACATAAGGCGCACTGATTTTTTGACTGGTGTTTTACATTAATGTTAGGTATTTAAAGAAATATGATGGGGAAATAGCAGAGTTAGTTAGAGAATAGTTAGCAGAGTTATTGTTATTGTTTTGTTGTTTTGTTCTTACCATGAAGAATGTCAGAGTCGTCATCAACAAAATCAATATCTTTTAAATCCCATTCCGCGTAGTTATCAAATTCCTAACATTAGATAAGAGAAAAACAGAGAGAAAGAGTTAGTAACTGACTGTACCAGTCAAAAGTTTAGACACACCTCTCATTCCCATTCACCTTCTTATTCTGTTTTTTTGTTTCTTTTTGTCCTACACTGTAAATAAAGAGTAAAGTGATCCAGACTATGAAGGAACACATAATGAATTATGTAGTAACTTAAAAGTGTTAAAAAAAATAATAAATACTCTGTAAAGCATTTAGGTGCTATTATTTGGGGTGCTGTTAACTCTGATGAACTTATCCATGCTCAGTATTTCCTGGGGCAGTCCTGATGAGACCAGTTTGCGACTGCACTCGAGGATGCTTTAAAAATTCTTGAAATTGACTTTCAGTTTAACTGAATCATTACTTAAAATATATTTTTTCCCTTTATGTCGTTATTGCCATTATATGTATTAGAACATTACTCAAATAGGGCTATTCACTGTGTACCAACTCTACCTCTTCACAACTTCATAACTGATCCTCTCAAACACATTAAGAGACAAAAAATTCAGCACAGCTGTTAACTTAAAGCCATTCCAGGTGACTCTACCTCATTAAACTGACTAAGAAAATGCAGAGCAGGCAAAACTGTCATCTAAACAAGAGGTGCTACTATGTTACATATTTTAGACCACACTGCAAATTGAAAACACTGTACACTGACCTCCATGAAGTCTGCTCGAGCAGGCATGTACCCCGCCATATCTCTGGACAGCTGAGAGTCAAACGAGGGCCGAGGAGGATCGTCAGTGGCTGATAAGAAAGAGATGGGTAAAAGGTTGGTTACATTATAAACAAATAACTTATTTAACTTAAGCCAGCCTAATGCTTTAAAGGCACTTTGACAAAATTCACACATTCTGCTCTTAGTTTCTTGTTCCAGGATCAAGGTCATTTGCAGTTAATGTGGACTGATCGTCAAATTAACTATGGGAGAAGCAAATGAAAGCACACAGTTTGCAAAACGGTAAGAAGGATCCAGAAACCAACAAACTATTACAATTTGTAAGGTAATGTAATGATTATTGATATTTCTTAAAATTTCTATGTATCGCCCAGCCCAATAAAAGACAGTGTAAGGAGCCAATATCATTACACTACTGATAAAAAAAACCCTTCAGAAGAAAACACTGTAGGCAATCTCTTACGTTTGAATGGGATGGCACTGTCCGCTGTTCGAGCCTCCTCCATCTGCCGGAGACTGAGCAGTGTGGAGGAGAAGAGAGGGTTGTTGATGAAGTTCTTCATGTAGTGGTTTTCACATTCCTCCTTGGTTTTGGTGCGCATCTGATAGGCCACATCCTGCCTGAAACATTATGTTAGTGAAAGACAAAACTGATTAATCAATAGATTATCATTAAAACTAAACAACTTTTTTGTTTACAAAACAATTCATGTGTTCCTGTATAGCTTTAATATAGTCTTCAATATTAAAATTACATTGTAAAAAAAAAAAAAGAGAGAGAAAACACATTAAACAAAAAGAAGTGTGCCAAACTTTTGACAGGTACTGTATGTGATAGGACTGAACAATATTAGAAAAAGTGTGTAAATATGCAAAATATATTGCAGTATTATTATTTTTTTAATACTGAGATTTTCACCAGATTTAACCAGAAGTCAGACATTTAATGTTTAATGTTATTAATAATCCACTCTCTTGGTTTTTAATACTGAGGTCAAATAAGTGATATTGCATTTGAGATTGCATTACAATGCTTCAACAATATATTTTGCAGCCCTAATATATAATTAATTATAAAACATATTAAACACACCAAAGCTTTTTAACTGTACTGACCAATTTCCAAAGCCGCAGTCCATGACAGCCTCTAGGAGAGCCATCTCCTCCTGCGCCGTCCAGCTGGGCTCCAGTATAGGAAAATCCGACGTCTAAGAGAGAGAAGATAAGATACCACACTGAGCAATTATACACTTTATGATAAGTTTTTTTTTTAAGTTAAATACACATGTACACAATCTAGTAATTATTATGATTTAGTACTAAAATGTTGTACTAAAACTCCACATTGAGACCAAAACAGTATCCTGTATTAAAGCAGTGTATTTTTTATTTTATTTTTTATTTATTTTTATTTTTATTTGAATGTTATTGAACATTCTCAGTATTCTCAGTGTTGTCAACTACTGCTTAAATTGTATTTTGTTAAGAAAAAAAAAATTAAAATTGTACATAAGTAAAACTGTATGTAAACTATAGTTTAAAAAAAAAACTAAAAATATCGTTTTATTCCAGCAAACAAACTTGTGCAGTTGTTAAAAAATTAATAAATTATGATTGTTTTACCATGATTTCAAATTTGTGATCACTTTGATGCTTCTTATACTCATAGCCCCGAGTAAAACACTGAAACAGAAAAGAAACATTATTCTGATTATATATTTGTACAGCAAAAGCTTGACAATTTTACTGTCAATTAATAACCACAGTGCTGACACATTTTGAATAATTGTAGCTATTTGAAAACCAAGTAACTCTAAACAAACATTTTTTACGCCCATTCTATCTTAAGTTTAGTCACAGGACATCACTTCAGATACTCACCTGGAGACAGAGAAGGAAAGGGGATGGTCCACACTCAGCACACTTTATGTAAGGCTCCACCAAGTACGAAGAACATCCCCGACAAGGAGGCTTGTCAAAAGGGTCATCTGGAATTAAGGATGATTAAAGTTACACCAACATCACAGATTAATTTAATATATATATAAGATTTAATATTTATTTAAGATTTAACGTTAATATCAGACAAATATTATAACAAATCTAATCTGCATAGACATAAAATACTTTTTAAATTATTAAGAAAAAAACTGTCCAAACCAATCTAGCTCCTTATGAAAAAGTGTTTGCCCCCCATAAATTAACTGTGATTAATCAAACTTGATTGTAAGTCTATGACTGAAGATAAGACGTTTATAAAGTTTGAGAGCAGTGCTGAAATAGTTTTCTGCAATACAATGATCCAATATTTACCAAACAGCAGCTAATTACACTAAATCTCCATATTAACCCTATTATTATTATTATTATTATTATTTGGCTAATCATCTTATCCAGAGGTTCCTCTGGTTAACGTTAATTTACTGTTTGGCTTAACGTTACTGTTACACCTGTTAACTGATAGGGGCTAGCTAACGCTAACTACAGAATATTGACTTTATTTTAAGATATACTCACTTCCAAAAGATGTCAGGCGGTCCATGTCTGCAGTAAATCGTGTACAGGATGATTTATTTAACGTTTTCTGTCGTTATTATTTAATTAAAGCCGCTAGCTTGTTTTCAAGCCTGTTGTTTTTAAGCTAAGCTAGTTAGCTAACAGGCTAAGCTAAGCTAGCCGGGCTGAGCTGCTTCAGCATTTCCCCAGCAGTTACTACTAACTCAAACTCCACAAACTCACAAACCAGTGGCGATTTACACCATTTATAACAATTTAATTTAAGCCTCGCTGTCCCGCACCAGATGCTCATACAGCGGTTATCAGCGCAGCTAGTTTGTTAGTTAGTTAGCTACTTGGCTAAGGAGAAAACAGCCATCCTGAGGTAAAGATGAGGTGGAGCGCAGCGCCCCTTGCGGCGCCTGGTAGCTACTGCTACTGAGCCATGTTATATACAGTGCAGGAGGTAAACAACAATAATCATACACATATTAACAAAATTAATAATGTAATATTAGCTTATTTTACACCTACGCTTTGTAAGATAATAGTTTATCAGTACAGTATAAGACTACATCTGGTCTGACATCGATTGTATAATGGATAATTCTTACACTGTCTCTTTTACCATTTAGCATTTCTGTTTTTCAACAGTTTATCTTTTTCCACTTGTTTATTTTTCTGCCTGTCTGTCTGTCTTTCCAACTGTCTACCTTTAAAATTATCTGTCTTTCTGCCTGTCTGTTTTTTCACCTGTCTATCTTTCCAGATGTTTATTTTTTGCCTGTCTGTCTTTTCAACTGCCTGTCTTTCCAACTTTCATACTTTCCATCTCTCTGTCTTTCTGCCTATCTGTTTTTCCAACTTTCTACCTGACCAATTATTAATCTTTCCACCTGTCTGTCTGCCTTGGTGTTGGTGTGAGATCTACGCTGACTGGGTGTTCCTGTTGCTGCGCTCCATAGTATTTAGTATTAGTCTACAAAGCAGAATATTTAAAAATAATGAAAAAACACTGAATGTAAGTTGTAATATATTATTTTATTAAACAGTATTATTTGTTTTTGTACATATTTAAAAAATTGTACAAAATACCAAAAATAATACCGGTATTATAATATAATATAAAATAATATAATATAATATAATATAATATAAAATAATATAATATAAAATAATATAATATAATATAATATAACATAATATAATATAATATAAAATAATATAATATAATATAATATAACATAATGTAATATAATATAATATAATATAATATAAAATAATATAATATAATATAACATAATATAATATAATATAATATAAAATAATATAAAATAATATAATATAATATAACATAACATAATATAATATAATATAATATAA
This sequence comes from Astyanax mexicanus, assembly GCF_023375975.1. Classification (NCBI taxonomy): domain Eukaryota; kingdom Metazoa; phylum Chordata; class Actinopteri; order Characiformes; family Acestrorhamphidae; genus Astyanax; species Astyanax mexicanus. Next base: position 13,107,426 of record NC_064425.1, on the reverse strand, counting down.
TATAATATAATATAAAATAATATAATATAATATAACATAATATAATATAATATAAAATAATATAATATAATATAACATAATATAATATAATATAATATAAAATACTATAATATAATATAACATAATATAATATAAAATAATATAATATAATATAACATAATATAATATAATATAAAATAAAATAATATAATATAATATAATATAACATAATATAATATAAAATAATATAATATAATATAACATAATATAATATAATATAAAATAAAATAATATAATATAATATAATATAATATAATATAATATAATATAAAATAATATAATATAATATAAAATAATATAATATAATATAACATAATATAATATATCTGACATGATATAATGATATATATCATGTCATAATATGATCTAATATAATGGCATAATATAATATAATACAATATAATATATGATAATATAAGAGATGATAATATGATATAATATATCATAATATAAGATATAATATAATATAGTATATGATAATATAATACACACAAGATGCAAATACAATATATATATACAGTGACGTGAAAAAGTTGCCCCGTACATATTTAATTTGAAAACATGGAACACTGGTGAACCTTCCCAGGAGTGGCTGGTCAACCGAAATTATACCAAAAGGACTTGGACAACTCATCCAGGAGGTCACAAAGAACCCAGAACAACATTTAAATAACTGCAGGTCTCACTCGCCTCAGTTAAGGTCAGTGTTAATGATTCAATAATAATAAAGACATAACACATAATTTTAGAAAAAGAACATTATACTGAATGTAAAACATGGTGGTGGTAGTGTGATGGTCTGGGGCTGCTTTGCTGCTTCAGGGCCTGAACAACTTGCTGTAATTAGTGGAACCAGGAATTCTGCTGTTTACCAGACAATCCTGAATCTGTTTGTGACCTCAAGCTCAGGCGTACTTGGGTTCTGCAGCAGGACAATGACCCAAAACTTAAAAACTTAAACAAATTAAAAAAGCGTCTGCCAAATGTAATGTAAATTGAAGGTTTGGGAGTGTCCTAGTTAAAGTCTGATTGAGATGCTGTGGATGATCTTAAACAGGATGTTTTTGCTGGAAAATCCTCCAGTGTGTCTGAATTAAAACAATTCTGTAAAGAAGAGTAAAACAAAATTCCTCCACAGAGATGTAAAAGCCTTGTTGTCAGTTATTGGTAAAGCTTGAATCCAGTTGTTGCTGCCAAAGGTGACACAACCAAGTTATTAGATTTAGGGGCAAACACTTTTACATAGGGCTAGACTGGTTTGGATAGTTTTTTCTTTAATAAATACAATTATTATTTAAAAAGTGTTTTCTTATATTCAATCAGGTTAGCTTTGTCTGATATTAAAGTATATTTGATAATTGGAAAAATCTAAGTATGAGAAAAAAGCAAAAACAAAAGAAATCTGTGTGTGTGGGGGGGATACTTTTTTACGCCACTATAATATAATATAATATAATATAATATAATATAATATAATAATCCATTTTTAACATTTACACTCAGCACTCACACACACACACATACACACACACACACACACACAAGAGATGTAAGTACAATAGATATTTATAAATTAGACATATATAATATAATATAATATAATAATAAAGAAACAATTGTCCACTGCATCAGACACTGAGACGTTCTCCTAGTGCCAGGTGTTTTCCTCGGGTTGTCTCTCCTCAGGTCGTCTTCTTTGGCTGGTCCAGAAGGGAGTACACCTCCTCAGTGGATACAACCCCCAGTCCCCATAGTCCACCTGGGCATTGAACCCATATTGGTCTTCCTGACACTGTATAGGAGGACTTCTATGGCTGACCCCACAAGGGGTACACCCCCTCAGTGGATAGGACCCCCAGTACCCATAGTCCACCTGGGCACAGAACCCATATGGGTCGGCCTGACACGGTATAGGAGCCTGAAAAAAGATTGATAGGATAACTTCATATCTATCAGTGCAATTAAATTACAGTTTATTTAAAAGTGATAGAATGACACAGTAGAAACATATTCTGCTATGATCATCTCAGATGTATTCAATAATCCAATACAAACACTGACAGCTGTAGTGTATATACTTTCATCGTTAAATAAACGGTAAAACACTGGGAGCTGTGGTGAATAGAATTTCCTCTTTACATTTACGATAAAATACCTGCAGCTATAGTGGTAGATAAAATTTTATCTTTAAATATTCTGTAAATTCTGAAATGATCATCCACCTGCATCAGGAGCTCTGGAGTTGATTCAGCATCATGAATTATTCCTTTTCTGGGTGAGATGACTTCCTCAGGTTGTCTTCTTTGGATGGTCCTGAAGGGTTCTCTCATCTCTGAAGAGAACCTGCAGTCCCTGAAGTCCCTCCAGGCACTAGACCCATATTGGTTGTCCTGAAAAATAAAGAAGAAAAAAGAAGAAAAAAGGTGAGACAAACAGGTCAGAATTATCAGCCAATCACTCACAGCATACTCTCTCGGAAACAACCGTCCACCTGCATTCGGCACTGAGGAGTTGACCCAGCACCGACTAACAATCTATATCCATCGAATTTCATGATGAAATATTTAGAAAAATACTGCCATATGTGGTTGATTGAATTGCATTGTTAAATATATGCGGTAAAATACTGTTATCTGTGGTACATAGAATGTCATCTTTAAATATTTACGGTAAAATACTGGCAGCTGTGGTTAATAATGGCACACAGCATACTCTCAACAGGAAATGACCATCCACCTGCATCAGGAGCTCAGGAGTTGATTCAGCATCATGAATTATTCCTTTTCTGGGTGAGATGACTTCCTCAGGTTGTCTTCTTTGGCTGGTTATGAAGGGGCTATCCCTCATCCTTGAAGAGAACCCACAGTCCATCCAGGCACTAGACCCATATTGGTCATCCTGAACAATAAAAAAAATATGAAAAAAGAAGAAAAAAGTTGAGACACACAATATACTGTAAAATACTGGCAGCTGTGGTGAATAAATCTTTATCATTAAATATATGGTAAATTACTGGGAGCTTCTTTCAGACATTAAATCCATATTAGTTGTCCTTTATCATTAAATATACAGTAAAATATTGGCAGCTGTGGTTTATAGAATTTGACTGTTAAATATATACGGTAAAATACTGGCAGCTGTGGTGAATAATCGTGCACAGCATACTCTCAACAGGAAATGATCATCCACCAGCATCAGGAGCTCAGGAGTTGATCCAGCACCATGTATTTTTCCTTTCCTGGGTGGGAAGTCTTCCTCAGGTTGTCTTCTTTGGCTGGTCCTGAAGGGGCTATCCCTCGTCTCTGAAGATAACTCACAGTCCCTGAAGTCCCTCCAAGCACTAGACCCCAAAAAAGGGTGAGACACACAGGTCAGAAGCATCAGCCAATCACTCACAGCATACTCTCAACCGGAAACAACCATCCACCTGCACCAGGCACTGAGGAGTTGACCCAGTACTGACTAACAATCTATATCAATTGAATTTCATGATTAAACATACAAAAATAAAAAATACTGAACAGTTAATTTTGGACCTACGAGACTGAATTCATGGTAAAATACAGCTGTATGTGCTAAAATTTCATGGTAAAACATATGCTAAAATACTGGCAGCTGTGGTAGATAATAACATTTTACAGTGATATACTAGCACAAATGGCATTAAATGTTACTTAAAATGTTACTTTAAATGTTATTTAGACAGTGTATTATTATTATTATAATTATTGTTGTTGTTTTTTTATATAAAAATAGATGCAAAATATATTTCTGTCATGAACACATTAACGTATTGCAATGTATAATACGTTAAAATGAATAATGTATTATTTCCCAGAAGAGAGAAGTAAAAATAATATATTGTATGTTTTCACTGTGACAAAAACTGAATTCCACAGTTTTTTAGTGTCAAGCTTTGGCACTTTTTTCTCAACTCTTTAAGAATGGAATTGGCAACAACAGTAAAACTGACTATTAAACAGACTGTTTTTGTGATTTGTGGCTCTGCATGCTGGGCTTCTCTTCATAAAAATAAACAGATGTGCATTTTTTACAGAAAACGGATGTCATACAGTGTCTCAATCCATGTAAACAAGCATAAACAACAGTAGGATATGCAGGAGTTTGATGGAAGCAGTGATTGAGGAACGCACTCTGGGCTCGAGATTTAAGATTAAGGCTATTCAGAGACATTCCAACATTATCTGTACATTATCTGTATCTATGCTATTATTAACTTTACCACATCGACACCACCACAATCCTCTAGCTTGAATAACTAAAAGTGAAACAATCCGGTGGTAAACCATGCTAATGCTAATGCTAGCATGTTTTTTTTTTTTCTGAACCCGTGAGGAAGTCCTTAGATTCACAAACGTTTAGTAAGATGATGTGATTGCACTGTCCTGCACTGTCTTATCGGTCAGATTTTAACAATGTTTACTGATTAAATTTACCTTGTTCGGTTGCTCGTTCCAAAAAGCCATCCTGAAGCTGTGGCTAAACAGGAAGTGTATACGTACAACCTGTGCGACAAGTACTGTACGGTCAGTGTGACCTCCCTACGTTGAACAGATTGTGCACTTAACTCTTTCATCTACAACTGGACAATAAGATGTCTTATACCATCTAAACACCTCCTTTTAGAAAATGTACCAAACAAGCAAAACATTATGGCCACCTCCTTGTTTCTAAACACTGCTCTGATCATATAGGACACTTGGTAGTTCTATAATAATAACAGCCTCTAGATCTGTATCTGTTTCTCTGTATACTTAATTTTTATTATTCTCCTCCTTTCACCCTGTTCTTTAATACTCAGGACCTACAGGAGAGAAAACCACCTCATAGCAGCTATTATTATTATTTGCATAGCACTGCAGTTGTAACCGCAGTCTAACTGCAGTGACACTGATTAGCAGGGTGGTGGTGTATGAGGTGTTAACGTGTGTTTTGCTGGTACCAGGGCCGCCTCAAGGCATTTGGGGGCCCCAAGTAAAATGTTTCGACTGTATATTACCACTTACCGCTGTCTTGTTTCTTATTTTCTTCCTCCTACCTTCTCGTATTTCTTTTGTGGTTTTCTGATGGATAATTTTGCTTCATAATGCTAAAGGTTCATATTTTGCAGGAATGACAAACCTGGATGGCTGGTAACTAGTGGGAGCGCCCCCTTAACCCTTGTGTTGTCTTGTGGACAGAGGTGGAAAAAGTACTGAAAATTTGTAATGAAGTAAAAGTACCTTTACTTTGCTAAAATTCTACTCAAATAAAAGTAAAAGTACCCATCTAAAAATCTACTCGAGTAAAAGTAAAAAAGTACTCAATTTAAAATGTACTTTGAGTACAACTTACATAGTTACTTTTATTTATTTAATGTAAAAAAGTACAAATCATAAATTAAAGTATTTGTTCAAACCACACCATAAAACATTTTAAGAACAAGTGGCATAGGTTTCTATGATACATTTATTTTTCTTTACTGTTAAAAAGTTATGGTTATATAGGTGAATATAAACCATATTTTAATAACTATTTACATGTTTTTTTATAACATTCAAGCAGATTGTTTAATGTTCCCAATAAAAACTTAAGGAATTATTATTAAAAACATGAAATCATACAAAAGAAACTTGGTCGGCTCATGTGCAGTGCCGTAAAAAAGCACATATCGATGGGTAGCATAACTCGACAGAACACCGGTTCCCCCGAGCCACGCACACAGACCCCAGGCTACACAGTTGATTCACACAGCGTCTCTCCCGCTAACAGTAATAAACACTGCATAAAAAAGTTCAGCTGCGCTGCCATGGAGAACAAAACTCATTTTTTTTTTTATTCAGACAATTAGTTTTTTTCCCAGCATTTCATTTGCTACTCAGTAACGGGGGAGTTTTCCAAAGTAGTGATTAAATTAATTGTTTCAAAATGAACTTGATTAAAAGTAAAATTACCTAATTTAAAAACTACTTTAAAAATGACAAATTACTCATAAAATCTACTCAATTACAGTAATTTGAGTAAATGTAAGTAAAATGTGACCCGCTACCATGTTTAGCTGTAGGAAAATTACTTTAAACTTCTTTTTCCAACTTGAAATTGTATGACTTTTCCTAAAGGCACTCCATCATTAGAAAGAGTGATTCTTTGTTTTTGTTTAGGTTTCCATGTGTTCAAGGCTCGAGGGAATTGATTAGTTTGCTTGCCTTGTTGCAACCGGGCTGGCTGGCATAAGTGGATCAGCTGTAGCAGTGCTGCTGGAGTTTTTAAACACTGTGTTCAGACAACTCTATTACACACTCCTACCTACAGTAGCTGCTCCACCTTGTAGATAAGGTAAAGTCAGAGACAATCAGAAGCTCTGAATCTGTTGCTGCAGAGTTTCCATGGTTATTATTTAGTCCTTCATCAGTGCCCACAGGACTACATGTTGGTGGACTACATTCTCTTAGTCCAGCAGTGACTCTATGATGTTTAAAAACTCCAGGAGCACTGCTGCATCCGATCCACTCCTACCATTAGCACAACACACACTAACTAACACCACATACACCACCACCACCACAAAGCTAATCAGTGCTAATCACTGCTAATCACTACACTGCCACCCAAATAATACAATACTTACTCTGTGGTAGTTTTCTCTCCTGTGGGGTCCTGAGTATTAAAGAACAGCATGAATGAAGGATAGTATACAAAGAAACAGATACAGAACTACAGTCTGCAATTATATAGAACTACAAAACATAGAATTCCAGTAAAACACAGTAAAACAGGTAGAAATCAATATTTTTTTAATTACATATGATTATTTGTCTATGTACAAATAATGACCTTATATTAACTGTACATAACACACAAATAATTACAGGTAATTTACAGAACAGTGCCGTTTTTTCACAGTACAGATCATCCAGACAGAGAGATGAGATGGTCAGGGCTGGTCTTCTGGGCACTCAGATCGATGATGACACCATCCACGGTGGAATCTTCCATCACTATGATAAAAACACACAAAATAAGAGCACAAATACACAAATATATATTAAAACAGAAGAAGTGTTTTATGTTTATACTTACTAAAACAACATGGAGGAGGTTTGCTCTATAGTATATTATGTTATTTAAGGTTAAATAAATAATCAGCATTTTGTCTTAATCAATATTTAGCATGATCAGTATGTTATACAGATTTAATTTATGTTATTCAGAGTAATTGTTAATTATTTTTAGTAATTAATATGTAGCCATGAGTAAAATCCTTATAATTGGCTGAGACGGGCCTCAGAGTCTCTTCTTGGAATTGCGACTAAAAGCGATATATTGAATCACTATTTTGTTGACTATTTAAGATATACAGTGGGGATAAATACATATTTGATATGCTATTAATTTTGCAAGTTTTCCCACCTACAGAGAATAGAGAGGTCTGGTATATAATATATATATACTGTCTGGTATTATATCACACCAGATATGAATAACCAGTATAAAATCATGTTCTCACTGAATCAATCTTTACTTCTTGAGTCTGTACTTACGGTTATTCTCAGTTCCCTCATTACTCACAGGAATCCCAGAGGGAGGTGACTCTTGAAAGAGAAAGGAAATTGAGTTTGAGTTAAGATGTTAGTACAGAGATTGGACAGTAATACACACAGTGACAGTCATTTGTAGTAATTCTAATCAGAACTGCAAAAAAACAAACAAACAGTAAACACTGTAAAAACACATAATACATTCTGATTTAACAACTAACTAAAAGTAGTCTAACCAGAGGATGGGCCCACTCTTATATACAGTATCTACTAAGTGGTGATATAGCTGAATACTTTGATTATGTGCTACTTTATGTTGGTCTGTCACTTAAAATCCTCAATAAAATACATTTAACTTTGTGGAGTGACAAAATGTAAAAAAAAAAAGTTCAAAGGGTATGAATACTTTTGCAAGCCACTGTATTGGTCTTGGTTCCATACAGAGTTTCTGAGCTGAAGTGTTGCACACTGGAGGTTCTATGTTTTGTTTTTTGTCTGATTCTCTGTCCTGCTACCATATTTCTGTAAAGCTGCTTTATAACATCCGGTTTAAAATGGTTTATATACAGAACCAGTCAAAAGTTTGATTTTCTGAATTATTAAATGTTATATTAAAGATTATAGTAAAGCTATACAGGAACACTTGCAAAATTATTCTGTAAATAAAAAGTTTTAAACAAACCAGAATATGTTTTATATTTTAGATTGAATTAAGTACAACAATTATCTTTCGAGGACAGTCTTGATTGAGTTTCTGCAGGTGCTGAACAATAGTTGCTGCTTTTCCTTTATGCTGTGAAACTCCAGCTCATCCCAAATCATCTCAAATCACCATCTCAGTTCATCATGTTTAGATCAGGGGATTAATGTGGAGGACAAACACTTTTTTTACTGTTTACTACATAATTCCATATGAGTCCCTAAATTGTTTTTTTATGTCTTTAATATTATTCTACAATGTAGAAAATCAATTAAATAAAAGAAAATCATTGAATGAGAAGGAGTGTCTAAACGTTTGACTGGTACTATGAATAAATTTGTTTTAAATTGATTGATTTAATCACCTCTGGGTAAGTTTTCTTCCTCAGGTTGCCTTCTTTGGCTGGTCCAGAAGGGAGTACAACTCCTCAGTGGATACAACCCCCAGTCCCCATAGTCCACCTGGGCATTGAACCCATACGGGTTGTCCTGACACTGTATAGGAGCCTGGAAATATATTGATATGCTTTCTTTAAAAAAATATATGTAGTTATATCGTAATTACAGTGTAATTACAGTGCAATTATGAGTAATACAATGTTTTGTCCATTCGCTAATACAAACACATTACCTAGTACAGACATTGTTACAGGTTTTGGTTCTCTAATCACAAAACAGCTTTGGTACTTGAATATTTTAGTTATTCCTTTTTTAATGACACTGTTTTCTGACGCAACAGGCCACCCAAGTCATGGTACAAGCAGTCGTCATCTCATGCCTCGACTACTACAATGCCCTACTAACTGGCCTTCCTGCCTGTGTAGTAAAACCACTCCAAATGATCCAGAACGCAGCAGCACGTCTGGTCTTCAACCAGCCAAAACGGGCACATGTCACCCCGCTGCTCATTGAGCTCCACTGGCTACCAGTTGATGCTCGTATCAAATTCAAAGCTCTTACAATCGCCTACAAGGTGATGACAGAACAGGCTCCTTCCTACCTGCACTGATCACTGCTGAAGGCTTACGCCACCTCCCGGCCAGTGTGCTCCTCTAATGAACGTCGCCTCGCTTTACCAAACAAACACTCACACAAAGCAATCCAGACTGTTCTCATACAGAGTTCCCCAATGGCGAAACAAACTACCTTCCACTACCAGATCAGGAGAATCTCTCACTATCTTTAATAAACTCCTGAAGACAGAGCTATTCAAAGAGCACTTACTCTCTTAACACCTCTAACACACTAACTACTTCATTTCCCTCTTCCCCTCCTTCACTCCTCTATCCCATTATTTCCCTTTGACCTCTTTCAAAGGGCCCTATCTAAAGATGTTTTTACCTTTAATCTCAATTACTTTTGTACTTCACTATGGTAAGTCGCTTTGGACAAAAGCATCTGCCAAATGTAATGTAATGTAATCTTTACAAATATATTGTAAAGCTGAAAACAGTAGTACACAAACAATAGTAGCAGCCGTCTTGAGCTCTATTTTTCTTCATTGTTGTCCATTTCTTTTACAAATAGTGATCTGTAATAACTCACATAAAAAAACTATAATCAGCAGAACTCAACATGCTTTGATTCAAACACTGTTTAATCATTTAAAATGCACTCTAGGCCCTATAGGGCGAGTTAAAATCTGTGCTATTTATAGACGACTAGACGTAATCTAGACAATCTATACATAGACAGCTGTCTATCAACACTGTTATCATATTTAACACATCAACATCACCACAAACCTAAAAACCCTTATTTAACAGAAGCGAGATAAGGCTCGTGCTGACTCTGCTAATGCTAATGCTAAAAGTTAGCACTATCGCTGTTTTTTTTTTACTAGACTCTTCAGAGTTGCTGTGAGTCATTAAGTTTCACAAGATGTTGCGATTATACCGCCCTACACCGTCTTATTTTAAGCATGGTCAAATTTTTACAGTGTTTATTGATGAAATCTACCTTGTTCGGTTCCTCCATGGCCTGCGCCCTGCCAATGCCGGGGATAAACAGGAAGTAGGCATCGCGTACACGCCGTGTGACACTTTCTACGTATTTAGACACATGATGCACATCAACCACTAATACTGTAATTACACTAACATAAAAACAATCACACCTTTCACACCTTTTTTCACACCTTACCCCACGGCTACATCTACACACGCTTGGCTTCTCTCCAGATTATTGTTGTGTTTAGCTTGTGGTTTCACTCTCACATCATAGATTCTGTGGTTTAGATATTAGATCCGATTTTATGCGTTCTCTTTCATTTTGATAATATGCAGTGTTACAACTTCAAACAGCATTAAAAAAATGCCTGCAGTCCTGCAGTATGGTTTATAAAGTGAAAAAATGCTGGAATGTGTCTTGGGTGAGTCCCAGACCTGTAAGCAGTAGCATCGGCAGCAACATGCATGTCCCAACATCTCTTGCCAAATATTTGGTTTATGACTTTCCACACTGTAATACTATTATTAGCGTAACAACCACACATCAGTTTCACATCATAATGTGTGATCACAGGAAATGTTTCATTTGTTCTAAGATGACAGTCGTCTGGTATGGCTTTCAGTTCGTCAAGATTCAAAGAGTTTATTGTCATGTGCACAGTAAGAAACAAGTTTCCTCATACAATGAAATTCTTTCTTTGCCCATCGCCAAGTATGCCGCATAAAGATAAAAAGAGAAAATATACAATAAAGAAAGAAATAAACTAACTAAATATAAATATTTAATTGGTGTTAAATTTACGTCCAGGATGGAAATATATACATGAAATCAGTAATGGGGTATGGATATTATTTACAAGTAAGTACATGTTATCTACAGCAGTGGAATATGAAAAAAGTGCAAAAGATTCAGTAGTGCAATTAATTACTTAAATTAAGAGTTTCTTGTCCTCTTAATGTGTTGAGAGCATCAGTTGTAAAGAGGTAGTGTTGGTATACAGTGAATAGCCCTGTCTGAGTACTGTTCTAATCCATATTTTGACAAGACCTACTCAACTAAGTAAAGAAAGAAATGATTTTTAGAAAAAAAAATGAAGGTCAGTCAATCCAAAAAGTAGAATTTTAAGAACGTTGAAAGTATCCTCAAGTGCAGTCACTCCAAAGAACATCAAAAATATTATACTGATGAAACTGGCACTCATCAGGACTGCCCCAGGAAAGGAAGAGCAAGAATTCCCTCCATTGCACAGGATGCTTCACAAAGTATTTTGGTTTGTTCAACATTTTTAATTTACTATATGATTACTGATTACTATGATTTTTTTTCTTCATAATTCTTCATAACATACAAAGAAGTAGAAAAATAAAAACATTGTATAAGAAGGTGTGTCTAAACAAAGTAATTGCATCTGTTGTCTATTCAGGATGTACTCTTTTTAAGGATACATTTTTATAGCTGGTCTTAGGACGTTTGCACACCAGCACTATTTGATCCGGTTAAAACAAATTCTGGTCTGTTTGTAACTTTAATCGCACTCGGGTAGAGCTAGAGGAGGTGGTCTCGGTTCGGTCCCAAACGAACTCTGGAGCGGTTCGCTTGTGATGAGAACGTAATCCGGTCTCAATCCGACCCAGCTATTACATATAGTCCATTTATTTGAGCTAAACTGCTGATAAGGTGCAGTTTATACTGATATATTATGCAGTTAACACTAATAACCACAGCTATGAATAAATGCTGTGTCCATTCACACATGGTCTATGCTGCATTCACTACTCACAGCCGTGTGATGTGGTTTACTATCTGCGCTGCACGTCCAAACACTGTGTTTGAAAGCTCTTACCAATCAGAGGACACAGCTTGCTCGTGTGGTTTATTGGTGCGCATTTTGGTGTGTTTAGGTTTATGCCTGTGTGAAACCAGACAAAACAGATGGAGAAAACGCTCCAATTAAATTAACTCATCAACTGATTTGGACCAGAGAAACGAACTACAGGTTTTAAAAACCCCTTAAATTCTATGGTTTTCAGCAGAACAGTGCTTGTGAATATATCTATGTTGATGGGTGTGGTGGTCTGAGTGTGCTTAGGTACACAAAATATAGGTCATTGTCATATTACTGTTGTTAAACATGTTAAGTGTTAAATGAGCTGCTGTTGCACCTTCACAGCCTGAATGAGCAGGTCAGTTTCCTCTGCTGAGAAGCATTGGACACATCCAGGTAAATGCGCCATTAAAATAGCAATCCGCCGAAAACCTCCAAAGACAGAGCGCATCTAGCTCTTAAAGAAAATATCTAAGTTATACACTGATTCCTTTATTTCGTGTTGTGCCCAAAATGCACCCATGATTAATTAAGAGAATCAGTACATGCCTTTTGCACATTTCGAGCTGCGCAAGGTGTATTTCTCCCGTCGCTATGATAGCAAAGACACACTGACACGCCCTAAATCAAGCTGCACGGTGCATGGTTGATAGGTTTATACACTAGTCCAAAGAGCAGTTTGCAAGGCCTTGACTAAAAAAAAAAAAAAGTGACTGAAATTCAAAATTCAGTTTTTTCCCACCACAAGATGGCGATATTGCTCTTCAGAATCTAAAACACACAAGAACTATTCCACAGAATCTTCTTCCTATACGTTCAATGACAATGTCCTTAGAGGACAGGGAGTGTCATCCTTTTACGTCTGATGTAATCTCATTCATATACAACCCCAATTGCAATAAAGATGGCACGTTAAAACATGTAAAACATAAATAAACACAGAATACGATGATAATCCTGAAAATCCTTTACAACCTATTTTCAACTGAATTCACTACAAAGACAAAATATTTGATTTAATGTTCCAAGACTGTTATGCAGCTGAGGTTGTACAGGTGCATCTCAAAAAAATCACTGAAAAGTTACTTTAATTCAGTAATTCATAATACAGATGCATTACACAAAGTGTTTATTTATTTTATTGTTGATGATTATGGCTTACAGCCAAAATGAAAACTCAAAAATCAGTGTCTCAGAAAATGTGAATATTATATAAGACCAATTGGTACTTTTGGCAGTGTGGGCAGTGTGCCAAGTCCTGCTGGAAAATGAAATCTGCGTCTCTATAGAAGTTGTCAGCTGAGGGAAGAATAAAGTGCTGTAAGATTTTCCGGGAAAACACTGCACTGACTTTAGACTTGATAGAACACAGTGGATCAACACCAGCAGATGACATGTCTTTCCAAACCATTACTGATTGGTGGAAACTTCACACTAGACCTCAAGCAGTTTGGACTGTGTGTCTCTCCACTCCTCCTCCAGACTTTGGTCAGTGATGGTTTTGGAGAGTCATGTCATCATGGATTTCATTTTCCAGCAGGACTTCGAACGCTGCCCACACTGCCAAAAGAACCAATTGGTCTCATATAATAATCTAATTTTCTAAGACACTGATTTTTGGGTTTTCATTGGCCGTAAGCCATAATCATCAACAATAATCATCAAGAAATAAACACTTAAAATAGATCCCTCTTTGTGTAATACTTTTTAGAAAAAGTATTTTCACGTTTTCAGTCAAGAGTCTGAATTATTGAAATAAAGGAACTTTTGAATGATATTCTACATTTTAAGAAGCACTAGTACATCAAGCAAATGTGGGAAAGAATTCCAACTACAGAGTTCAACAACTAGTGTCCTCTCCTCAGTTCCCAAACACTTATGAAGTGTAATTAAAAGGAAAGGTGATTATAAACATGATCTAAACATGATCCTGTCCCAAATTCTTTAAAACGTGTTGCAGCACCAAATTCAAAGTTTATCCGTTTGAACATTAAATTTCTTCTAAATTTGTCTTTGTAGTGAATTCAATTGAATATAGGTTTAAAAGTATTTGCAAATCATCGTATTCTGTTTTCATTTATGTTTTTCACAACAAAGTTTTCACAACTTCATTGGACTTGGAGTTGGAGTATCTCAGTATCTCAGTATCTCAATACAACTCTCCTCCGTCTCAGGAGACAAAGAACAAAGAGAAAGTTGGATCTCTTGTCCACCACAGCTAGAGGGCGACAGCCAGCGACTGATCGTTCCAGCTCAGGCCTCCACACACCCCTCCGAGCTGCAGACGAATCTTTGGGGAGAGGTTTAATCACACTTCTGCCAGCTGCCACTTCGCATAATATCAGGGTCGCCCTATTGATTCTCATGCAAAGATCAGGCCTCCAGCAGACTGAGGCCAATAACTGCACTAAACTGTCCAGCCCTTGTTTAAACGCCGACTTACGCAAGCAGCCAGGGATTAGTTTAGTGCTCCTCTGAGAGTCCTCTCAGATGGTACTCTCCCAATCAGAGTTAATTTAGGATTCTGGATTTTGGATTTGGGGGAGACACTTCTTTTGTAAACATCATTAATGTGGGAACAAGTGTTAAATTTAAGTGCTGTTAATATGGAGTTCTTGGCATGAATGCTAATGTTGTGGAAATGTGATTAAAACTGTATTTAAGAGTTTTTAACAGTAGATCTACAGTATACATCCATATAGCTGTTGATAGCTAAGTGAAAACATCTTTTACAAAACATTACAGAATGCAATATTTTTACACAAAGTAATTTTAAATTATATATTTTATAATATATAAAAGATAGATAGATAGATAGATAGATAGATAGATAGGCCTAATTCAGCGAAACACTGACGAAGGAAGGTGCCTGCCTGATGACCCCTGAGAAGAGCTTGCACTGAAGTTTGTGTTAGAGTTTGGATGAAGGGGATTGGTGTGGTCCTGCTCTTGTAATAATTTGTCTCATGAGTTTTTGTAGACGTCTGAGTACTTGGCAGTTGAGGCACGGACCATGAACATAGTTCGCTATGCTTCTGGATTCTTGTCGAGCCAGTATCGGATGGTAGTGGTTGCTGTGTTCTGCTCACGCAACTTATAATGTGATTTATTGTGTGTGATTGTGCTTAGGTAGGTGTGTTGTTGCCATAGTTAAAGGAAGTGAGCTTAGATTAAGGAGGGATTCTGTTTGTTCATAGGTTATTTTTTGGTAGGTCTGTTACTTGGCAGTTGAGGCAATGGACCATGAACATAGTGTTAGGCTGTGCTTCTGGATTCTTGTCGAGCCAGTATCAGATTGTGGTGGTTTTGCTATTGTTGTTAGTAGATCCTGGCTGAGCCCTATGCATAACCCCAGCTGTTAGGTGCAGGATTTGTCAATTTCCTGTATTATATTACTAGATAGATAGATAGATAGATAGATAGATAGATAGATAGATAGATACTTTATTTATCCTGAAGGAATTTTAAGAATAATAGTTAATAATAATAGTAATAATAATAATAGTTAAACATTTATGTATGTAAAAGTACTGCATTCTTCAATGTTTTCACCTAGTAAAGACTTTTACAGTTTACCACAACTAGTTTGTGTCACGAAGTGACCCAGGCAGGGAGACGAGGAGGCGGACACAAGTGCAGGTAGGGACGAAAACGAATAATTTAATAAATATATATGTAAATAACAAATAAACAAATAACAAAGAACACGTAATAATAAAGTAAACCAAAACAAACGAGAGGAACTAGTGAACATAAACTCAACAAACAAGAAGTACTAAATATATATAAATATACAAACAGGGAGTAAATAAACAAAGAAACAAACAAAGCTAAGAACATAAACAAGGAATAAACAAGAAACTAGAAACTACCAAAATAACCAAGAAATAACCAAAACTAAACAGGGCAGGGATATATATATACAAGGAATATACTAGAAACAAAACACTAAGCAGAGGACTGGGAAACGAGGCAAATAAACAAGAAACTAGAAAACATACACAAGAGATAAACTGAGGTAAACACGGGCAATCACTAGGGCTATGAAACACGGAAGAACACGGAGAGACAAAACAACAGGGGAAGGTGCAAAGACCGACAGAGACAAAGTGGCACAGGGGATCTATATAAGGAAACAAGAAACACTCTAGAATTGGAAACACCTGGGGAAGGGGCGGAGCTACAAATGAGACACAGGTGGAAATCTACTAAGACGGGAGACACAGGGGAGCACAGGTCACGTGGGGAAGACACACAGAGACACAAGACAGGGCTAAGACCTGACAGTTTGACAATCATTTACTGCTGCTTTAAGGCAAATCCAACCAAAATTTGACCATTATTTTTTTATATCCCAAGGTTATCATTATTAGCATTGCCCCAGATGATTCCATTTTTTTCACTTAGAGACTGACACTAAATAAATAATAATTAAAAATTACTTTGTGTAAAAGTACTGCATTCTTTAACAAGTGAAAACATATTTCACAAAACATTAAAGATTTTGAAATTCACCACAACTGGTTTAACAGACATTTACTGTTGTTTTAAGGCAAAACCAAACAAAATATGACAATTTATGTCTCAAGTTAGCATTGCTAGCATTATCCCTAGTTAGCATTGTCCCACGTTACCACCAATTTCTTTTACTTACAGACTAATACAAAAAATAATAATTTAAAATTACATTTTGTGTAAAAGTACCAGTTGTTTATCACAACCGGTTTGACAACCATTTACTGGTGTTTTAAGGCAAATCCAACCAAAATTGACCAACACTAAATAAATAGTTAAAAATTACTTTGTCTAAAAGTACTGCATTCTTTAATGTTTTGTGAAATATGTTTTCAATTATTAAAGACTGAAATATAACCCCAACTGGATTGACAGATATTTATTGGTGTTTTAAGGCAAATCCAACCAAAATATGACCAATTTTATGTCGCAAGTTAGCATTGTTAGCATTGTCTCTAGTTAGCATTAATAACATTGTCCCCCACTCTTCATGTTTCCAGATGATAACACTATTTCTTTCACTTACAGACTGACACAAAAAATATATAATTTAAAATTAAATTTTGTGTAAAATTACTGCATTCTTTAATGTTTTCACTTAGTAAAGACTTTGGAGTTTACCACAACTGGTTTGACAACCATTTACTGGTGTTTTAGGACAAATCCAATCAAAATATGACCAATTTTTAGGTCTGAAGTTAGCATTGTTCCTGGACAGCATTGCACCAGGTTAACACTGTTTGTGGTTACAGGTGATACTTAATGTTTTTATATTTTATACATATTCAATCAAAATATGTGAAGCGCAATAGCGTCATCTTGTGGTGGGAATAAGTAATGCATTTCTGAATTTTTCATTTCAGTGACTGTTTGGACTCTCACCTATGATAAGAATGTGTAAGTGTACTGAACATGGTGAAAATTACTTATAAAACGTGCATTGGTGTGCAGTCTCTTTTCAGAGTGGATATAAATATTAGTTTTGGTGAGGACTCTATAGTACTCACTGTACTACTCTATTCTATCTATCAGAGAGTGGAGGGTTAACACACATTCATCATGTATTTAAATTAATTTACCAATTGAAAGGTCATAGATGGTAAAATATAGGTGCCAGAAGGTTTCTTTGGACTGATGTCCTGAAATGACCTCCTAAGACAGCCTCTTTCAAAAGAGCCACCAAAACACCTAAATGAGTGGAATATGCCATTCCGTTACTTTATAATAAATGGAGGGGTACAGAAAATGATCTAAACATCACTCCATATAAAAGAACCATCCATCATAAAGCTGTTTAGAGATTCAAATGCCGTTTCTCTTTGGAATCCCTCCAAAGCACCAGGTTCAATTTAACCCCATATAACACAATATAAGCCTGAAATTGGCTTTAATAAGCACATACATCAATGCACACATAAATCCATTGATGTTCATGGAGGTGGAACACATGCTCCATCATGCACCCCATGCACATCACGCCTCATCTGATCCCAAATAGGATTGAGCGCCACTTCGCTTCACAATACCACGCATCACGAACGGCTATACCAAATTTATGCACCGCGGGAAGGTTGCGCCCATTATCCAGAACAAAGCCTGAGTGAAAATTGTCTATGAACGCACACGTGCAGGACCAAGCGGGCACGCTGCGGGGCAAAAGATCCGCCAGCTTGTCGCCCGCCCTCAGTATGTCAGCCTGGGGAGGCTCTTCTGGACTCTACAACCCCATTGGGCAGACCAGTAGGACACGGGTCCTCTTTTTGGGGGGGATGGGATCAAAGGCTGGGGCATCCTCGGACAGTTCAATGGGGAAAGTGTGCCACATTGTGAGGGGGCCAAACAAATACCTCATTACACACTTCCCCCAACACCCCCACCTCTCGCCTGTAGCCCCCCGCCCCCACACCCAGTGCCCTCCATCTGCCGGGACCTCAATATGGGCCCCATAGAAGAAAAGAGAGCATCTGGTATCTGCCTCAATGGGTGCTCTCTGAGACTGAGACTCTGAAAAAATGGCTAAATAAACACTAAAACAGAGATAATGAAGAAAGACTTGCTTAGTAAAACAGCAAACTAGCCTCATGCAGGAATATAACCTTCAGCAATATTCAGAAGTTCTTAAAGCACTTAGAAACTACTTGTAATTTCTTTACTTTGCTTTACCAAACATGTAAATCTAATTGTTTTCTTGGTTTTGCACTGGAGCTAGAAAGTAAATGAATATTGCTAATGCTAATCTCACCTATTAGCCCTGTAGATATAGTAAGTTAAATTAGTAGCAGTATAGATAAAATCCATTCTAATATTAAAACATTTTTTGTTCCTCATTTTTGTACATATTTAGCGATGTTTGGCTGGAAAACAGGAAATCTAAAATGATATAAATTAAAAAAAAAAGCCAGCAAAGATGTGAATTCTGGATTTAGTAGAATCCGTATCAGGATAGATTTTCTAGTCTTCTAGTCAAAAAATGAGGAGAAAAATATATTTAGAGAGATTTGAACTATACTGATCCTCACAGTTTTTGCACACAAAATACAGATTTGAACAAACTTATGTCAATTAACTAAATATAATGTAATGTAAAATATAATATTCATCCTACAAAACAACCCTAATTCCCAAAAAGTTCAGATTCTGTGTAACTGTGTAACTAAATCTAAAACTAAATAAAAACTGAATGTAATTATTGGAAAATCAAATAGACCCATATTTTATTCACAATACAGCCTAGAACACATTTCAGATGTTGATAATAAGACCTGTTATGCCTCTTTTTACACAAGTTACACAAGAATAGGTCCATGTTCTACTCAAAACATGTTCATAAAGTTCTTAACAGATAAAGAGATCTCACCAGCTCTATTCTTACTAGTTTCAGTCCCTTTCAGAATCAGCCATTTAAGGGCTCTGACACTTTTATACAAATATGCTATTGCTGGCCACGCCCCATATTCACACTGAGCTTTTACCACACATTAGTTTTATCTAATACCCATGTAAAAATAGGATTCCGTCACATTCAGAAACCCAACACACCCCTGTTTGTAGCCATTATTCACAGAAAGGCTTTTGTGCATCACTGATTCGAGAGCAGTCCTGCTCTTCAGCAGCGTTATGAGCATTTCCTCGAGGCTTACATCAGAACACCTAATCTCCCTGTTTATTATACAGCACATCCAGAGCCACGTCATGTATGCGCTCGGCAGCTGTCGGGACCCAACTCTGTCAATCACTCATTAATCCACATATGTTTCTGCTATGTCTGCTGTAGATTCTGCTCCGTTAAGCTCCCGCTCTGCAGCTCTGCAGCGTTCCTCAGCATCCCTGCTGGCACTCGATGATGATGTGCATTATCATGATGAGCTCATTGATGCAGGCTGCTGGCTGCCTCTGCAGATTAGTCTGTAGGTAGCGCTAATGAATGAGGTCAATTGAATACATCAGAGTCTGCAGACAGGTACGTCCCCGCATGAGCCATAACTCTCAGACTGATTATTCTGGGAACTTTATACAGATGGACAGAAGTATGTCGCAGTAGCAGAGATTCAGAAGTCTGTATTTTAGTCCATTTTTATATAATGCTACTTTTTCTCTATACAATGATGAAAAAGCTGGAGTAGCGATTCTACAGTATGTTCAAATATATTTTTGTACCCAACAAAGTATACTAGAAGTGTGCTACTTACAAAAGACAGGAACAGGAAGCATATATGTAATCACATATATTTAACATCAATTCTTAGTACATTTCTTATATACCCAGTGTATAATACATAGTGATACAGTTGTAATACTAAATACATATTAAATGTATTATAATTTTACTGTAAGCATATTTTAAATATGGGGTTATTATACACATACATGAAGTAGTATGTTTAAATGTTACTTAAGTATATTAAAATAGTTCCATTTTATTACAGTTAAGTACACTTAGCACTATTTAAGCACAGCTGTTAACTGAAAGCTGACTCTACCTTATAAAGTTGACTGAGTAAAATGCGGCAGAGATGTACAAAGCTGTCATCCAAACAAAAGGAGCTACTTTGAAGAATGTAAAATATAAAACAATTTCTGGTTTGTTTAACACTTTTTTGTTCACTAAATAATTCCATATGTTTTTCTTCATAGTTTGGGTTATTTTAGTATTAATCTACAATGCAAAACATTTTAAAATAATGAAAAAACAAATTATGGTACTGTGCATGTTTGTGTGTGTATATATAACTGCCCTTCTGTACAGTACTTGCACTGATTCGTGACAGAAGAATAAATTGGAATTTGCATGTCACGTTTCAGTCCATTCTCTGGTAAAAATAATCCAGCTGTAGTGCTTAAGAAAGAAAGCAGTACTGAGGCAAAACAAGGCCCAGAGCAATGCTTAATGAAGACATAATGGCTCTTTGCGTGCCACTTGATAATGTAAATTATACTTTAAAAAAAGTCTCAAGTCCTCTCTCCGCAAATGAGCTCAGTCAGGTTTATTTCTGCCCACATATAAGACAGTCCCCTCAGGCAGTAAACAAAAGCAAATGTTAATATTTTCAAAGGCTTGACCTCTCACAACACCCCCGGAGTTCACATGCATCGTGCGTCTTATTTATTTCATTCATTTCCTCCTTTTATTTATTCTATCTTCTGTTTTACCTTTAACTTTATAATTTATGTGTTATTTTTAGCTACTTCTTGATATTTTTTATTCCATTATTTGTTTATTTGTGTTATCTTTTATTATTCTAATTATTCTATAATTAAAACTTGATGAAAACTTGGTTGGCTTGGTGAATGCATGATGAACACTTGGCTTGATGGATGCATGGTGAATGCTCAGTGAACGCTGGGTGAATGCTTGATGAACACTTGGCTTGATGATCGTTTTGCTGGAAGCTTGGGGGAAGCTTGGTGAACGCTTGGTGAACCCTTGGCTTGATAAACATTTGGTAGACGCTTGATGAACATTTGGCTTGTTGAACGCTTGGTGAGTGCTTGATGAATGCTTGATGAACACTTGGCTTGATGATCGCTTGGTGGAAGCTTGGTGGAAGCTTGGTGAACGCTTGGTGAACCGTTGGCTTGATAAACATTTGGTGGACGATTGGTGAACGCTCGGTGAACTCTCGGTAAACACTTGGCTTGATGAACGCTTGGTAAATGGTCGGTGAACATTTGGTGAATGCTTGATAAACACTTGGCTTGATGATCGCTTGGTGGAAGCTTGGTGAATGGTCGGTGATCACTTGGCCTAATGAACACTTGGTGCACACTTGTTGTGTTCAGGAGGCTGGTTTCTGGGTTTCTGCTGTGTTCTAGCACAAGTGCAAGAGTGTTTGTTTGACCTCGTCTTCCTGCGTCAGTGTGTGTTCGCTGTAAGTTGGGGCAGTTGGGGCAGGTCAGCTGCAGGCTGAGGAATGCATACGTTTCCCATACTGCACTAAAGCACTTTCTCAGGCAGGATGTGGGAAAAGCACGTGTCGTACCCGGAGGGCAGAAACACCCAGGGCAGGGGCTCTGGGGCTACATCCCAAAATATGCAGGGGAGCTACAGAGAACAGCTGATTTATGTGTTTATCCACTAGTTGGCGCTGTGGTCAGCTTTGAAGAATGCAGAGTCAGTCACTAGCACGCCATCATCTGCAAGTGGTGCTAGACTATAGTGCACAGATCAAGCATAACATAATGACCATCTCCTTGTTTCTACATCCATTATCCATTTTTCATACTGTAGTCTGAAAGGAGTTTAGTGTTCTATATAGTGTTCTATATAGTGCTATATATAGTGTTCTATATAGTGTAATAGCTGCATAATAGTTTTCAGTGCACTAGAGCAGTATAGAAGTCTTTATAGTGTTTTATACAGTGTTCTATAGACACTGTACACTGTTCAATATAGTGTAATAGCTTTATAATAGTGTTCAGCCTACTGGAGCAGTATAGAACTCTTTATATTGTTTTTTATAGTATTCTATATAGTGTAATAACTGTATAATACTGTGCAGTTTACTGAAGCAGGATCGTGTTCTATATAGTGTTATATATAATGTAATAGCTGTATAATAGTGTTCAGTCTATTGAAGCAGGATAGTGTTCTATATAGTGTTATATATAATGTAATAACTGTATAATACTGTGCAGTTTACTGAAGCAGGATAGTGTCCTATATAGTGTTATGTATAATGTAATAGCTGTATAATAGTGTTCTGTCTACTGGAGCAGTAAAGTGTTCTATATACTGTTCTATATAGTGTAATAGCTGTATAATAGTATTCAGTCTACTGGATCAGTATAGAGTTCTATATACTGTTCTATATAGTCCAATAGCTGTATAAGAGTTCTATATAGTGCTCTATATAAAGAGTTCTGAATAGTGTTATGTATAGTGTAATAGCTGTATAATAGTTTTATATAGTGTTATGTATAGTGTAATATCTGCATAATAGTGTTCAGACTACTGGAGCAGTAAAGTGTTATGTATAGTGTAATAGATGTATAAAAGTGCTCAGTCTACTGGATCAGTATAGAGGTCTGTATAGTGTTCTATATAGTGCAATAGCTGTGTAAGAGTTCTATATAGTGTTCTATATAGTGTAACAGCTGTAAAAGAGTTCTGTATAGTGTTATGTATAGTGTAATAGCTGTATAATAGTTTTATATAGTGTTATGTATAGTGTAATAGTTGTATAATAGTGTTCAGACTACTGGAGCAGTATAGAAGTCTATAACGTATTTTGTATAGTGTAATAGCTGTATAATAGTGTTTAGTCACCTGCAGCAGTATAGTGTTCTATATAGTGTAATAGCTGTATAATAGTGTACAGTGTACTGGAGCAGTATAGAAGTCTTTAATGTATTAGGGATAGTGTAATAGCTGTATAATAGTGTTTAGTCTTCTGGAGCATTATAGTGTTCTATATAGTGTTCTGTATAGTGTTCTATATAGTGTAATAGTTGTATAATAGTGTTCAGACTACCGGAGCAGTATAGAAGTCTATATAGTGTTCTGTACAGTGTAATAGCTGTATAATAGTGTTTAGTCTACTGGAGTAGTATAGAGTTCTATATGTTCTGTATAGTGTTCTGTATAGTGTTCTATATAGTGTTCTGTATAGTGTTCTATATAGTGTCCTGTATAGTATTCTGTATAGTGTTCTTCATAGAGTTCTATATCGTGTTCTGTATAGTGTTCTATATAGTGTTTTATATGGTGTTTTATATAGTGTAATAGCTGTATAACAGTGCGCAGTCTACTGGAGCAGTACAGAGTTCTATATAGTGTTCTGTATAGTGTTTTATATAGTGTTTTATATAGTGTAATAGTTGTATAGCAGTGCCGGCCTGGCCTGCTGTGGAGGAGCTGAGTGAGTGGGAGTGAGTGTGTGAATCAGTCTGAGGGCCTGAGAGGGATGAGAAAAGCAGAGCAAAGTTTTTTTTATGGAGTTTGATGCCGCAAGCGAGTCACTGCCAAGAGGATATCCGGAGCGCTCTCATCCCCGCTGGCCTGCGCCAGCGTACAAAAGCACAGCTCTGCTGAGGGAGGGGGCGGCCTGGAGAGGCACAAAGAGCCCCCGTGTGAAGCGAGCTGTGTTTGCTCATGGCCGAATGGTGCTGCCACAACACTGTCAGAGTGTATCAGTGGAGGGAGGCTATGATCACACTCATATATACACACAAACACAAGTACGTGTGTGTACACACACTCGCCCAGGGCCACAGACAAGCCTGGCTTGTTGGTTTAGCTCAGGACTCACAAGCTTGTTGAGCCTCGGCCACACTATTTTGTGTGGCTAAATGTATTACACCCTGCGTAAAGCGTGTTGCGATTCTGTTTGCAGTTTGTAGCTACAAGCAAACATGTGGAAGAAGGTTCTGTGGTAAGATCGGACCAAAGTTTAACTTTTTTACCTAAATGTAAAGTGCTATGTGTGGCTCTGAACACACCATCCTCACTGTGAAACAAGGTGGTGGCAGCATCATGCTGTGGGGATGCTTCTTGACTTCATCAGGGACAGGAAGCTGGTCAGAGTTGATGGGAAGATGGATGGAGATAAATACAGGACAATCCTGAAAAAATAAAACCTGTTCGGAAGCTGTAAAAGACTTGAGACTGGGAAGGAGATTCACCTTCCAGCAAGACAATGACCCTAAACATAAAGCCAGGGCCACAGGGGAATGGTTAAGTTCAAAGAATATTCATGTGTTAGAATGGCCCAGTCAAAGTCCTGACCTAAATCACATTGAGCTTCTGTGGAGAGACATGAAAACTGCTGTTCACAGACGCTCTCTATCCAACTTGGCTGAGCTTGAGCTGTTTTGTAAAGAATAATGAGCAAATATCTCAGTCTCTAGATGTGAAAAGCTGGTAGAGACAAACCCTAAAAGACTTGCAGCTGTAATTGCAGCGAAAGGTGGCACTACTAAGTATTGATATAGGGAGGCTGAAAACTTTTGCAGGTCACACTTTTCAGATTATTTGATTATAAAATGTGAAAGCCATGAATCATTTTCAATCCACTTCACAATTATGCAATTATGTGCTACTTTGTGTTGGTCTGTCACTAAAAACCTCTGAAAAAAAGAGAGGCCACTTAAAAGTGATGAGTTTCTTTGATTTTACCAATTTGAAAACCTCTGGAATATAATCAAGAGGAAGAAGGATGATCACAAGCCATCAAACTAAGCTAAACTGCTTGGATTTTTGCACCAGGAGTAAAGGCATAAAGTTTTCCAAAAGCAGTGGGTAAGACTGGTGGAGGAGAATTTGCCAGGATGCATAAAAACTGTGATTAAAAACCAGCGTTATTCCACCTAATATTGATTTCTGAACTCTTAAAACTTTATGAACATGAACTTTTATTTGCATTATTTGAGGTCTGAAAGCTCTGCATCTTTTTTGTTATTTCAGCCATTTTTTGCAAATAAATGCTCTAAATGACAATATTTTATTTGGAATTTCGGGAGAGATGTTGTTCGTAGTTTATAGTAGTTTACAGAGACTCAGAGATTCAGAAACTGAAGTGAAGTGGTCTCTTAATTTTTTTCCAGAGCTGTATACGTTTGCAAGCCGCTGTACACTATAAAAAATAATCCTATTTTTGGACTCCACTTTTACTACACTGGACATTTTCACTAATGGTCTCTCAGCTGTCATAGCAACAGCTTCAGGACGCGATGATGAAGCTCAGTCCCGGGTGATGAAAGAACACATGTAGATGCCAGTGGAGGCATAAAGGAGAAAGACAAGGCAGAAGTATTTTTGGAGGCCACCTAGTTCTCAGAAACGAGCGTGTGGGAGAAAGAGAGGAGGACCAGAGACATGAAACCTGCTGAGGGTCAGAGCAGGAATGCAGCCATAGACTCTTTCTCTGACTCTACCTCATTTCTTTACTTTCTCTGTCTCTCTCTCTCTTTCACACACTCTCACACTCTCCTGAACAGCACCAGCTGTGAAGGCCACGCCCCCACGCCTCTCGCAGGGCCTTCAGGAGAGGTCCCGACCTCCTGACCTTCACACTTTCTACCACACAGCAGAAAGTGAGACGCTGGGTTCTGGCAGAGCCGCTCTTTCAGGGTCTTAATGAAGATCAGTGCTGGATGAGTGTGGTGGAGAAGACTGATGAGACAGCTGACAGACTGCACGAGTGCAGGAGCATTACTGGCTATTAGCTATTAGTGTTCACAGGCAGGGAGGAGCACAGCAGACACACATGAAGAACACTCACCAATAAACCAATCAGATGTTTAGAAGAATCAGAATTAGAATTACTTTATTTTGCCAAGTGTGTTACACATACAGGGGTTGGACAATGAAACTGAAACACCTGGTTTTAGACCACAATAGTTTATTGTTGAGCTTTAATGCTTCACAGAGTATTTTGGTTTGTTTAACAGTAATTTTAAGTTACTACATGATTCCTTATGTGATCCTTTATAGTCTGTATCACTTCAATATTCATTTACAACGTAGGAAAAACATTTTTTTAAATTCATTTTCATCCATGTGTGTGTCAATGTATTTTATGTATTGATTTCAGTACTTCATCAGTCATCATCTAAAGCCAGGTGGTGAGAAAGGCGAGCCAACCAGAAGGTCACCAGTTCAAATCCCACGACTGTCTGGGTATTTCTGGCTATGGGAAACCCCCTGTATCCACCCACTGACCTCAGTCCAGTCCACAGCGTCAGGTGTGTATGGGGAATTTGTCATGGCGGGCATTACCACCCCCAGTAACCACTCTGATGACTACAGTACAAAACAGCTGACTCCAGTCCACCCTGACATTACTAATACAATATTACAGGATTTGCCAGGAAACCACACATAGTTTATCTATAGTATCACCCTAAATTAGCCTCTTTAGCAACTTAACTTTTAAGCTGATGTCTTTCATGCTCTAGCTGATCTGAATGCAGGTGTAACTCATACCAACTGTTACAATTCATCCAACTATTTGTTGCTGTGAGAAAAGTTCATTGTATTCAAGGTCCAAGAGCTTTGTAATGAGATCCCACGAGTTTATCAGTCACTACCTGTGTTAGTGGGAACGTATTATTTGCTGTAGTTAAACAATAAATATGTCATATTTCCATAATTATGATTATTTTATTCCTGTCTGTTTTGTAAAAGATTCAAGATTCAAGATTTTTATAGCTTTACAAAGGAGAAATGGATGCAGTAGCAGCATCTTTTGCTGTAGTGGAGAGTAAAGAGCTGGTTTGAAGTAAATGCTCAGGTTGAGGAGGTGAAAAAAGACCAGGCGGTTTGCTTTTGCTGTTTTTACAGCTACAGCTGCACCAAGAGATGTGTGGGTACGAGAGAGAAGCACGTAGCCCAAGCAAAAAGACGTATGAGTTATGATTTGACCGTTTACATTCATGTCACTTGTCCATGGATCAGATATGTATCCAATTTAGGATTACATATGAAAGTGACACAAAATGTGATTTGAAAAAATCGGATTTGGCATGTTCACACAGCCATCAAAAAATCAGATCTGAGCCACAGATCCGTCATTTTTGTATTTATTTTCATTCATGTATGTTTCAATGTGTTACAATAATTGCAATATCAATTTATCATACGATAAATGAACATGACCTCAGTAATATTTGATAGTCGTGATATTGTCTATTGGGTTTATTTGTATGTTTGTTCACATATATAACAGTGAACAACTTTAACAAATGTGAGTCCATACACAAGTAGGTGAAGAAATAAGTATATCACTCCCAAACTATTTAACTAATAAATTCAAACGTTGTTGTATTTAAAAAGTGTATCATTGCTTTTTTACGCTATTCTGTTATCATTATGTCAGTGGCATTTATTAGTCTTAAAATGACAACAAAATATTGTCCATCACAATAATTTCTGGGACAATATATCGTCCATAAAAAAATCTTATTGTGACAAGCCTAGTCCATGTATTGCATCTATTGTTTTTAGTATTTCATCAATCAGCACCTAAAGCCAGGTGCTAAGAAAGGCAAGGGTATTTCTGGTTGTAGGAAAACTCAGGTGTTTTTATTTCACTGTTGCTCTCATTTACTCCCATTTGGGGTCAAGAACTCAGATCGCAGTACAGCTGCCCTGAATATGCCTGTTGAAAAACTACTACAGAAATAAAATTACATTAAAATGAGTGGAAGGATCCTGGCCAAACCTGTGGCATCTTAACTGAAGACCCACAGCGTTCAGTAAATTCTATCTTTAAAGAAGAACATCACTCATAAAACACGAGAACAAACAACAGAAACACAGACCTTAAAGACCTGCAGTTTTTCTGATGACACAGCCCCTTTCTAGACGTCTAAATGATATTAATGACTACATGCACTGACAAATGCATGAAATACGGGACAGCAGCGTGGAGCAGCGTGAAGTAAAGCTTTATTTATGCCAGAGCCTTAATGGCATGAAAGTAGATGCTGGCATAGCGGCCTGGATGTGAGCATGAATAAAATAAGACTTGCATTAGCAGAGTCGGTCTGTTAAATGCAGAGAAACATCACAGTGCTGACTTTCACAGTTAGTCAGCAAAGAGTGTAGCGACAAATTCAGACCCTCTGTTCTGGCCCTGTTGATGATCACAACACAAGTAACCGTAGAAATATGATTTTACACATTTTTTTGTATTAAAAAAAACTATTTAATCTTGTAAAGCTGGTCTTTATGATGTGTGTGATAAAAGGATATACATTACGATGGGTCGGCAAGTTATTTTTTTTTTTTGGCACGCCATTTGTACATGTGTGAGATGTATGAAACTGTTAGAAATTTAACTTGATGAGGCTGCAAACCTGTAAATAAAATATCCTGATCTGGCAATAATTGAGTGTATTAAAGGTCCATTAGTAGCAATAGTTTGTAATGAGCTCCCATAAGTTTATCAGTCACTACCTGTGTTAGAGCATGCACAAACATATATGTTAAAATATTCTGTAATATCCTGTGGAAAGAGAGTTTTTGCAGCTTTTCTCAAGTACAAAGGTGCTTAAGGAGGAATTTAGTACTCAAAATACAGAATACGAGCCAATGGTCTCTACAGAAGAGCATTGCTTCAAATCTATCTTTTAAACGTGTAAAAATTCACTCCATTTTAGAAAAGCACTTCCAGTGTTAACTCCTGTATTAGCATGTTTTCTTTTTGCCCACAGTACAAGCACATGGTGATGCAGGCTGCATATCAGATGTTGCAGTGTTTTTCTAGCCAAACAGCAGAGATTGTAGTGGAATAATGAGGTGTTAAGGAGATAGGGGGTGGAGTAATGGGACTTTGAGGACGTTGTCTTAACAAGTGACTGACAGGAGGTCAGCATAAACACAGGCAAGGCTCCCATCTGTAGAGCAGTTGAGCAGTTTTTCATTATGTGAAACATTCTGTGATGGGGGTCAGTGTACCATTAATTAGTTACATTTTTTGACTATTTGAGGATAAATAAAAAATAGAGCATTGTGTACACTTCTATGTGGTGTAATATAGAAGAAATTTTGTATTTTTTTATTTCTACTCCTGTCGATCTGACTTTCTGAGAAAATAGAATCTTTATTTGATTCTCTAATTTTCTATTATTGATTTGTGTCTTATATTGTAAGATTTGGGGTGAAAATCAAGAAAAGATTATTATTTTTTTAAATGTGTGAAATTCTAAGAAATGGGGGTGAAATGGAAAACTAAAAAAATGGAAAATCCATTTTTTTACTATACTAAAAAAAACAATGTGTTTAATAAAGAAATAAATGTATAAAACATAAAAGATGTCTAAAAGATAATTTGATAAATATATTTTAATTAAATATCTTGTTTATTGTGGTATATTGATGGCATTTGATATGTTATGTTTGTTATAATTTTTTATATTATTAGAGGTAGAGGCTTTATATAAGCCCAGGTTTTGCCTCTACCTGCACTGTATGTTATGTTGTGTGTTTTTTAATGTGAGGAAAAAAAAAAATCTAGATTCAGGAATGTTATGTAGTTTTTATAAGTCCAATGTTGAGGGACCCTTAAATATATCTGTCCACTTTAAAGTTTTTGAATTGGCTTTGTTCATTCTTGCTATTGAGCGCTTTAGTAATACAGTGTGTTTATATTCTGCAAGCCAAATCCTATTAAGAGAAGTGATCTGGCACCACTTTTAAAACAAATTTTGCAGCTGGTTCACATTTAAAGAACATATGCACAAAGGTACCAATAACGTTCACCTTACAATTCTGACATCCCAATTCCCTGAATTTTTTTGTATATAAGTATATTTCAGTTACAGAACAGTCTAATCCTGCTTTAGTAGAGTTTGGTGTTTTGGGTGGTTAGTCTATTAGCTTTCTGCTGAGCTATCAGTGTATTTTGGAAAGGGCAGAATGAGTTCAGTTACAGATCATATAAAACGGGACAATTAAAGAGAGTTATAGAAGAGTAAAAATATAACTTCACTTCATTACCAAATGTTAATCACAGTAAAATGACAGGGTGTTGTGTGTGCAGCTGCAGAAACTTCACCTCACACAAGGTTAAACTTTCAGAGAATCTGAGATCAGAATCCAGATTGCATTCTTTCAGAGCCCTTACCACACAAATAACAGCTTTAATAACCCCATACAGAGATTTCTTACATTTTTGTTGTGAATATCACCAGAGATTAAAATGAAAAGTGGCAGTAAGAGAAGTGTAGATACTGGGGTTTAAAATACTTCAGTAGAAGTTGAAGAATCAACTCAAGCTTTTTACTCTTTAAGTAAAAGTGTAAAAGTACTGGTTTTAAAACTACTTAAAGTATAAAAGTAAAAGTAATGTAAGGGGGAAAAAACGTCATTAAGGCGCTTAGACTGTGCCACCGAGTCCTAAAATACTAATTCTCTTAATTAATCATGGGTGTGTTATGGGCATAATGTGAAATAAACCAATCAGTGTGTCACTTGCCATTCGCTTTAAGAGCCAGGTGTGCTCTGACTTTGGCAGATTGCTATTTTAACAGCGTAGCTACCTGGACATGTCCAACGCTCCTCAGCATAGGAAACTGACCTGCTCGTTTACGCTGGTTCATTCTGTTTATTGTTGATCTAAAAGTTTGTATAGCCGCCAGTTTGTATTTGCCTGAACACAATGTATTTCCAGACCACCACACCCATCAGTGTAGATATATTCACAAGCACTTTTGCTATATAAATGACACAGGTGGAAGGCCTGAAAATAGACTGTGGGTGAGGTGTAAGATGGCAATGAGCATCGGGACATGACAAAGCTTGTGCAGGAAGTAAGATAGGAGTGCAAGTGAACCAGAGCCGGTTTTAAACAAACCAAATAGTGCTAGGGTAAAAACACACTAAAGGCATAGCATTCCAAAATACAGCGCTTTTAGATGATTTATTTATAACACTATTTATTATACACGCTTATATATATATACGTATATATATATATATATATATATATATATATATATATATATATATATATATACATATATACTATATTTCAGAATTCTAAGGGGTTAACAGAGGTGATAAGTTTGTACTCATCATTCCATTCCATGATCTATTTTACACTGGATTTCTCCTTTAATGCTTTTTTAAGTTTTCAAGTGTTAAGCATATTATTTTTTTTATCAGAGGAGCCTCTAAACTTTATTTTAGTGAATCATTTCAAGTGAAACATAAAAAAAATACTACAGTATAACACAATAAAATATTGTTATACTGCCCACACACATAAAGAACAATGAACATTAAATATCAACAATATCATTGTTCTAGTAATAACTCCAACTCTGAACCCTCACTCTCTTCCAGTCAGACAGAACAGCACAGCTCAGCAGAAGCCCTGATGTGAACAGAACCGTTAGGAGCTGCCGGCTGATTGTTAATGATTATAGAAGGGGAGGCGGGATCAGCTCAGGCTTTAACTGTGGGCAGAGCTGGAGACAATGGGCTTTAGTGTGGCATGTGCTTCCAATAGCTGTGGAGAACTGGAGAGAACAATCAGAGTGTTCTGATGTTCTACTGACGTTTGACCCTCCTCACACACGCTGATCAAAACCACATGCTCTGCCCTGTGTGTGTGTGTGTGTGTGTGCTTGTGTGTGTGTGTGTTTATATGTGGAGAAGACGTGTAGACTTGTAAAGTTGAGTCAGAAGAATGAAACTCCTGCCACACACACACACACACACACACACACACACACACACACATTACGTTTAGAAGCACTGCTTATATACAGCTGATGCAACCGAGTGAACACACAGCCCTGCCTGTATCTTACAGCCTGTGTTAGGAGCTTTGTGATGCTCATTGCTATCCTACACCCCGCCAACAGTCTATTTCACAGATATATCTACACTAATGGGCGTCGTGGTCTGGAAATTA